>NC_135172.1:39755622-40008122 GCF_041146795.1 Maylandia zebra | reverse complement strand
AAGGCAAGCATGTGGCAAGCTAACAACAGCTAAACCAAACAATAAACAACAGAAAAATCCTTTAACTGCGGGATATAGTCATTGGGGGAGATTCTGGCCACTGGTATTAACTTAGTGCTAATTAATTAAATAAATCTACTAACAAGGTAGCAGTGTACTGAGGCATAACTTTAGCTTAAACATACACAAACAACTATAACTATTATCATACCAGTTAACCTGTCAAAGGTTATAACACTTACAGTCTCATTAACGCACATGGAATCACATAAACTGCATACAACTGCCATATATATATAATATAGGAGTTTAAAATTAATTAAGACTTAATTGTTAAGTCTTAATTAAACTGTTAGACTTTAATCCTTAAAGTCTAACAGTGTTTATATCTAAGTCAGAGCTTTGAGTTGTAGATTATAACCATTTGCAAAAACTACAACTAGGCTGCTTTTGAGATGATTTCCTATAGTGGTGCGACACTGAACGTTTGCCTCTAAAATGTAAATCCTGCCTTTGTCAGTGTTAATTTTATGCATCATTCTTCCCTGGATATAGAAGGATTGAGTGGACTTTGCAAAGACTAACAACCAAAGTCTCCTTTCTGGTTATACATGTAGTGACTCAGCTGCATGGTGGTAAAAAGAGATGGGGTAAAACAAGCGATATTAAAAACTTTGCTTTATTTGAGGAACACTGTTCGGATACAAAATATGTGCAGCTCAAATCGCACAACATGATCAGAATGCTCCTGTGTGCTTACAAGGTGTACCATGCCGGCAGCGTTTCACTTCAGTGATGGTGACACACCCACATACTGCTCGTAAAATGTTGTTTTGGTGCCAATCAACAGTGTGTGCTTTGAAAAGGCTGTAATATCATTGAAATGCGTTAACCTCAACTTGACATCACATGCACACTCAGCAGTAGAGTCCTGTTTTTATACATTTTAGTTCATTTAGAGGTTGCAAGCTACCGGACATTTTGATGGCAAGGGCAAAAAGCTCTGTATTTGAAACCTGTTTCTATGTGCAGATGCAGGGCAGGCCTGGTTTTCAGTGATGGAGATGTGATAAGCCTTTATTCATACAGTCATCAGTGTCTTCACTGTAACCCGTGGCATTTTGTGCACGCTCTGCTCAAAGGTAAAAGCAAAAACACATCCTTCCATCCAACAACTTGCTTTTGTTATACATGCTTTCCCCGCCTGTTTGCACCAACATCTCTGTGAGCAGTGCACACACAACGTACTAGCTGGCTCTCTCTGCTACCTCACAAGAGTGCTGGCTCAGTGTTTTTCCATGATGTCTCTGTCGCATGAGAGACTTTTCTCTTTTATGTCACATTATGTTTATTCAGAAATAGACAATCTGCTGCACTATGAAAGCCAGGGAGTGTGAGCACTTGAATAAATTAAAAGAAAAAGTGTGCCATGGTGTTACCACACATAGATATGAAAAAAAGTGGTGAGAGGAAACACTTGTCATGCAGACTTTGGTACACATGCTGATACCAAGTGGTTTTGAAAGGTAATATTTCAGAAAATTAGAAAGCTTTTCTTAAGATATTCAGTAACCCAGATGATACCTAAGTTGTTTTTTTGTACCAGATCAACTTCATAGGATGTTATTATTAACACTATTATTATTATCAGTTATGTTGTCTTCAGTAAAAAGATAATCACTTGTTATTGTTACTGGCCTTGAAATGATTTGTATATGATTAAACCAAACACTGAACGGCATATCTGCAATCCAGTCTGGCCTTTGGAATAAGCAGAAGAGAAATGTGAATTGTGAGTAAATCCGTAAACATGCTTGTGTGTGACTCAGTTATGTTGCCTAACACAGGTCCAGCTTAAAATTACAATTCTTAATGTGCCCATTTAGCTTGGTGCTATTAAAATAAATGCAGCACACAGTCAGGTAGGTGCATTGCTGTTATTCTTCTGCTGGTCATTTCTGGTGAAGTAAAAGGTATTGTGTTGTAAGGCTCAGCTCATCCATGTGGACTGGTTACAAGTTTTGTGTTCCAGTGCCAAGTATGGCACAAAATTCATGAAGCTGCTGCCCAAACTGGCGTAGACAGGAACCTGTCTCGGATATGACACGTATGGTTTCATTGGTTTTATTGGATTAACATGGAGAGACATGAGATGGCATTTTCTTCTGCAGAAACGACAAGTTTCTATGATCTCAACCTCCTATAAGAATACGTTTTTTCATTCATGATGCTACAGAAAACAACTACTTTACCCCCAGTCCTAAACCAAAACGCTGATGGGTGGAAGCTCATGTTAACACGGAAATGTTTAAACAGGCGTGAGCGCAAAACATCAGAAACCACGAGAGCGGTGATTGCAGTCAACAAAGTTTTTGCAGGAACAAAGCACTCTACTGTACTGATAAATAGGCTGTACCAGCCACACACAACACAAACTATTCAAAACTATTATTATAATACAACAGTACAATAATTAAAAGGATTAAATTCAAGAGGGAAAGTCCTTGTTGTTAAATCTAGGCTCTGGACTGGGTTATGGGGTTAGTGTTCAATGTTAAAAGTAAGTAATCTTGTATCTTAGCCTTTATATTTGTTTTATTTTATTTTTTTGATCCAAGTCGAGTCTTTTTATGGACATGATTCACCTCATAGCTGGTTGGCTTAAAAATCTTTAGGTAAGAGGTTTTAGAAACATTGATGGAAACTGGAGCTCTAAAAAGGTCAGCGGTCATTGTGGTGCACCTGCTAGATTTGGGGGTTTAGGGGTGCGGACACTGTGTCCAGTGGGTTTAGTTGACTCTGTATCGTTGATGCCTTTTGAAGAATTTTCATCACGTGACCTGCTGTGTGGCAAAACCCATCCAAGAAGTGTTTGCTGTAATTTTAGTGGGTGAAATTCATCTATTTGTCTAGTGTGTTATTTAGCTAAATTAGCAGATATGTGTGTTTGCATGTGTAAAAATGCTGCTTGCAGGGGTCGGCAGCCCTGGGCATGCGTGCCACAGCTGGCACGCAAAGGGTTAACTGATGGCAAGCTGGACTGGCCCGGTTTGCCTGATGGTGATTTTTCGTTTTTATGGACACATGTTTTTTTGTTGTTGTTGTTGTTGTTGTAACGGTATAAACAATGAAAGGTGGTGGATTGGCCAGATGCTGGCCGATGTGTAAAAATAACTCAGTTGTTTGGTGGTGGCTATGGCGGAGCTTCCACAGAGGCCAGCAGGTGGATGAGGGAAAGGGGAGGCAGGAGGAGGAGAGACCCGGTGTGGCTGCCGGTCTGAGTGTCAGGTGAACTGAACTTCGGGTAAGAAGTTATGATCTGCAGTCTATCTGGGTCAGATATAAACCAAGTTTAGGTGTAGTTTATTTACGTTGTTTTATTTTGTTTCGTTGTGACTTTTTACAGTCAGTTACAATAACTCGTGCTGCGTACTAGCTAGCATGACGGAGTTTATATACTGCTGGGTGGGTGCTATGATGTTACTGATAGTGAACGTTATTTTATTCATAAGGTTACTTAGTAGAATTGCCAACCGTCCCGTAAAAAACGGAATCGTCCCGCATTCAGAGAAAATATCACGCGTTTCATATTGAGCTGAAAATGAACACAGTTTGTCTCGGACTTCAGCTAGAATGAAAAAAAGACACAAAACTGGATTTATTCCGTTTGTTTAGGCTGCACAGCTGTTTCTTCTTCTCTCGTTCTCTCCCCCTCTCTCTCCTGTTGCTACTTCAATCATGAAAGGATCAATGATCAGCTGATCGGCTTTTCTGACGCAAGTCCCGTCTATCTTGTTTGTTTATCTCCCACTTTGCCAGAAAGAGGAAACCGCAGGATGTCGCACTAAACAACAGCGGCACGTTTAAGCTTGATCAGCTGTTGTTAGAATTAGTATCAGCTGATGTTTGCTGGAGCCACAGCTGTAAAGCTGCTGGTCATAATATCGGTTTGGTTATGTGGTGAGAGGGAAACATGAAGATGAAACCAGGAGATGTCCTTACTGAATCATCAGAGCTGAACAGGTGATGGAGAAACAGGTTTACCTTTTAGGTGACATGAATGAGTTGAAGGGAAGTTATGAACTGTTTCTGAGAGACAAATAACACCAGGATCCTTTTCTATGTAGCTGACAGCTGGTAACTGTGCAGGGGCGGATCTAGCAAAGTTTTGCCAGGGGGCCAGGTAGGGCATTAACAGGGAAAGGGGGGCACAAAGAAACACTTTTCTTTCTTATTCTCATTTAAAATGTCTCACTTTTAATGCACCTTATAATCCTGTGTGCCTTATGGTCCGAAAAATACGGTAAATTTAAATCTGCATTTTACTGAAGCCAGTATAAGGAGTTGAGAAGTGATATGCTCTCTCTTCCTATTTTTTGTTAAAATTCTAGCAGTCTGGTTGAACTTTACCTGTCTGATAGTCTTTTTTCAAGCTGTATTACACGGCTAAATGCAATTCAATACAATTTTCAGTTGAGTTTTATTCATATAGCACCAAATCACGTCACATGTAGAGCCAAACAAAAATTGCTCAAGGCAGTTTGCATATTTATGAATCCCGAAAAGGGGCCTTTCTGTGGGTTCTCTCTGGGTACTCGAGCTTCCTCCCACAGTCCAAAGATTGACTGTGGATATAAACAGCATAAATGTCTCTCTACATCTGTGACTGGCCACCTGTCCAGGATGTGCACTTTCATTTTATGACATCTGACATATTCTACAGCCTATCTCAGATGTACCCATTACTAGTAATAACACTACAATTTCCTGTAATGGAGCAAGGTATTGAGTTACTCTCCTCTGTTTAGTAATCACTTGGAATTATGTTGTTACTTGTGTATGATTATGTTGATGATGGGTGCATGAAAAAACCCTGAATATGTCTTTTTCTTTCTGTGCACTCACTCTATAATCAGCTGATTTCAGTTCGTGTGCAGGAAGGAGGAAATTGGAGTGGTCTAAAACTTTTGCGGGGAGGAGACATGAATATTATTTTATTTTTCATTTTTTAGCATGTAGGTGTGTGCAGATGCTTGCAAACACAAAGCTAGTGAACAACCTAGAGTGATGATGAAGCTTGTAACAGTTGCTATCGTAATGCAGTGTATCACCACATGGCGGCGCCTCCTGTCTCACGACTGGTGTCACCCCCTTTTTGTTCTTCTTCGCACTCCTCCTGTAATGGATGCTCCCGTGTGTACGCGGACTAGTGTGCTCTTCAGTAATGTGTGGTAGAGGTAGCACTTATTTTTGATATTGTAAATAAATGAGTACTTTTTGGAAAGTCAGAAGCTGTTGCTCATTCGCTATCCACCTGCACACCTCCGCGGCTGGCTTCATCTCCACCGCACGTTACAACTGGCGCCCGAACCTTTTCCCCTTGGACTTCAGACGATTTTTGCATCCCGCCGAGGATTCTTCTCTTCTAGCACGTGAACTGTCTCGGAAATCCCCCAAGTTTTGCGGACGCTCGGACGTTTTCTCCAGCCATGGCCGCAGCCTCAGCTCAGGTGGGACCCGACTAATTTCTGGATACCGCGGTGTGCCGCTGCTCTGCTTGGGAGAAAGAAAAAGAGAGAAGCTGACTCCGCGACGCGAATGGACTCCGTGGATTTGTTATTTGGACGTGCTGTTGGTTTCGTCTTCTAAGGATTAATTCTTCTGTGGAGAGCCTGGACATGAACATTTCTGCTGGCTTTCCATTCCCCTTTCCCTCTGCTGAGACTGACTGTAGCACATGTAAGTGAGAACTTGGCCGACTACAACCGTTGGTGCTGGTCTTCGGCTCAGTATAACGAAACGATTTAAAATTAATCTTTGCATTTTTGTCTTTCTAGTCTGATCTGACTCTTTTACTACTATATCAATAACTACACTGTGCCCTGGAGCGGCTTAATTTTTTTGAAATCACAATGGCACACTGCCCAGACGACTCTGACTCAGACATGGAACTTACCTCGTTACCTATGTGCCAGATAGTTGAAAATGTGACTCCTAGCCTTAGCCAACAAGTGGTGGAGTTAAGAACTGAGGTGAATAAGCTTAGTGATTGTTTACGTGACTCACTGAACATACAGCAGAGTTTACTAAGGCAGTGGGACCAACTCACAATGGGGAGCTCTCCCCCTCCTGCAGTCCCACAGTCTCCTGTTTTCCCAATGGCCACATCGACACCTCATGTTCCTGCGAGAGACAAAACTGAACCCACCAACAGTACCAATCCGTTCCTGCCCAGCAACCCATTTCAACCTACAAATCCTTTTCTCCCATCTCACTCACTTGAGCTCAGCAGCACTTCCAGAGTGATTGCGGCAGCTTTACATCACGCAAAACTGGAGCCTCCTGTGTATGCTGGGGACGGCAAAGTGCAACCTGAGGACTGGTTAAATGCAGTTGGCACATACAAAGCCTCATTGAACCTAACCGATGGGCAATTGCTAAACGAACTGCCACACTTTCTTGCAAAAGAGCCCGGGAAATGGTTCAAGGCATTGAGCTCCCACATCACATCATGGGCTCAATTCTGTCAACTGTTTAAGACAGTTTTTCTCCCCTCCGACAACCAAGAACGCATCCTGAGAGGAATTTTAGATCGTGTTCAGGCTCAGGACGAACCACTCCCAACCTTTGTTGCCCACATGTTGAGTGAGTTTGACAAACTGAAGAGTCCTCCACCTGAAAAAGACAGAATCGACCTAATTAGTAAACATGCTCTTGAAAAATACAGAGTTGCCCTGTATGGCGCTAATGTCACTTCTGTAATGGACCTGCTGCTACGTGCTCATGAGCTTCACTCAGTGCTTGGACCACAAAGACCACAGCCTGCTTTATGTAGCAAAGACAACTATAAGCCTGAACCTTACTGCTTCAAATGCTCTCAGCCAGGGTTCACCACACGCACCTGCCCAAACTGTAACACCCAACCTCATTTGCCACAACGAGCCTCGAACACCGCTAGGCATGGCCCAGTCCAGCCATTGCCGGCACCTGGCCCCTCTGACCCTGGCCATGAAAAGGTGGAATTAAGCAGCACCACATCCCAGCCACAATACAGGCAGTCGGGAAACTACAGGGGGGGGAGGACATTTCACAGAGGCCAACCTTCCCCCAGTTACTAACGGAGCCTCACACGCCCGATTCACTACAGGGTGGACACAGTCTTGGACACTTGGAAGACAATTTTTCACAAGTCCACTGGAATACCCCACTAAGAACGAAAGTGAACTTCAATGCTTCATCTGTGGATGCTACCCTCGACACGGGTGCTTCCCTCTCAGCTGTACGAACAGATCTCATTCAAGTAAATGACTCTCACCCTAGAAACACAAGTGAGTGGAATGGTCCTGCAGTTAACCTTGCCAATAATGCTCCCTGTATCCCTGACGGTGTTATTTGGCTCAATATTGGATTCATGAACAAGAACTTTTACCAGCGTTTTGCAATAATACCAGATTTGTCCTCTCCTTTCATTCTGGGAATGGATTTTATGGCAAGAGCTTCTGTTTCTATTCACATTCCCACTAGAACCGTCTACATTGAGGACATCCCCTGCCCACTCGCAGACGATGAAGAGGACCTTCAAAATGATTACTCACATTCACCTGGAACACTGATGTCTTTGGACTTGGTTCGCTCAGACTTAACAGCCAAACTGTCTGAAGCAAGTCTCTCAGAGAACAACAAGGATGCTTTACTCAATCTGCTCAGCAAGTTTAGCTCCTTGTTTGATGGTCAACTTGGTCGAACGGCTCTCACTGAGCACGCCATAGAGACTGGCAATGCAACACCTGTCAATCTCCCACCCTATCGCACGTCACCTGCTAAGAAACGTGTGATTGAAGAACAAGTACAACAAATGTTGAAGGACAACATCATTGAACCTTCCACAAGCCCTTGGGCAGCTCCTGTAGTCATTGTAAATAGAGCGGCCACGGAACCAAGGTTTTGTGTGGACTTTCGAGGGCTCAACCAAGTTACCCGAAAAGACTCTTATCCCCTGCCTCGTGTAGATGAGTCTTTGGACTTTCTGGCAAGAGGAAAGTTTGTCTCGACATTGGACTTAGCGCGAGGCTATTGGCAGGTTGCTGTAGCAGAGGACTCGAAGCCTAAAACTGCCTTCATCTCTCACTGCGGTCTCTTCCAGTTTCGGGTGCTGCCCTTTGGGCTCTGCAACGCACCTGCAACTTTTCAGAGACTCATGAACTCTGTGCTTGCTGGCCTCATTTACAAAACGTGCGCAGTCTACCTGGATGACATTGTTATCGCCTCACCTACCTTTGAACAGCACTTAGTGGATCTTGAGGAGGTGCTGGGCAGACTCCAGGCTGCTGGCTTGTCATTGAAGCTCAAAAAGTGCCAATTCTGCCTCGATGAATTCACCTTTCTCGGGTACCGCATCACATCATCAGGTGTTAAGCCCGATCCAGACAAAGTAAAGGCGGTTAAGGAGTTTGATACCCCAACCTCAGTGAAACACGTCCGTCAGTTCCTTGGCTTGACTGGCTATTATCGACGCTTCATTCAGAATTATGCCCGCCATGCCGAACCTCTTCACGCCATCACCAGAAAGGACAATGCTTTCCACTGGGACGACAGCTGTCGAAGGGCCATGGACACTTTGAAGGATCATGTCACATCAGCCCCGATCCTGTCATTTCCAGACTTCAACCGTCCCTTTTCCATTCACGCCGATGCATGTGACATTGGTCTTGGGGCAGTGTTGATGCAAAAGGATGACAAGGGTCGTGAGTACGTTGTGGCTTTTGCTAGTCGCTCCCTTCACAAAGCTGAACTCCCCTATTGCACTTCAGAGAAGGAGTGCCTCGCTGTGATATGGGCTCTGGAACACTTCCGCCCGTATGTTGAAGGTGTTCATGTTACTATCTTCACTGACCACAACAGTCTCAGGTGGCTCATGTCTCGTCAAAACCCAACGGGCCGACTCGCCCGCTGGTCACTTCGTTTGCAGGACTTTGATTTCACAATAGTGCACAAACCTGGTGCACAAAACAAAGTTCCCGACGCACTGTCACGCAACCCTTTGCCTCTGACCTGTGACAGGCCGACTGATCTTTTACCAGATCATGCTGTTATGGGCAGCCTGGACATTCGTACTCTGCCCCCCGTCATTCTGGCTGACCGTTCACAATTGAGACAGCTGCAGTTAGACGATCACGTCACAGGTCCACTCCTCAGAGACATTGAAGCAGACTCTCTGAACAGCTCGGACAATGCCACCTTGTTACAGTATGTTGTGTATGACTCTCTTTTGTATCACAGGGAACCCAAGTCCACATGTGCTTTGCACCCTTTGAAAGAGCTGAAACTGTTTGCCCCTACTTCCATGAGAGGCACCTTGCTGGACTATTACCATGACCACCCCACAGCAGGTCACTTGGGTGTTTCTAAGACATTGGCTAGACTGCGTTTTAGGTTTTTCTGGCCCAAAATGGCAGCTGATGTGAAACGCTATGTGATTTCATGCTCAGTGTGCCAACTCACCAAGCCAAGTCAGAAAAAAGCAGCCGGTCTTATGGTTCCCATTGTCCCCCAGAAACCCTGGGAGTATGTGGGTGTGGATTTTGTTGGGCCACTTCCCCGCACCCCCACTGGTAATGCTTATTTGATCGTGTTTGTTGACTATTTGACTAAATGGGTTGAAGCCAGTGCTGTCAAAGAAGCTACATCTCAGGTAGCAGCTGGTAAATTCGTCACTGACATTTTTGCTAGACATGGTACACCCACTTACCTGATTTCTGACAGAGGGTCTCCTTTTGTGAGTGAGCTTTTTGAACATGTTGTTTCTGCATTAGGCTCGGTGCACAGACTCACTACGGCATATCACCCTCAGACAAATGCTACTGAACGCGTCAACCGGACTCTGAAAACTGCAATCCGCGCTTATGTAGGTGATAAGCACACATCATGGGACAAGTTTCTCCCTCAGATTTGCTTTGCTCTGCGCACCGCCCCTCATGGCAGTACAGGTTTGACTCCTGCCATGATGCTTTATGGTCGTGAGTTAGACACCCCGCTTGACCTTATCACTCAGCCTTCTACAGCAGGTGTTGATGAACCGGGTGTGCCTTACCCTGAGACTCTGAGAGCCTCCCTGCAGGAAGCTCACGACCACGCCAAAGCAGCTTTGGACTATAGCCATGACAGACAAAAACATTACTATGACTTGAGACATCGACATGCCACGTTTCGTGTTGGTGACCTTGTGAGAGTTAAGACACACCCCAGGTCAGATGCTCAGTCTAACTTTACTGCTAAACTTGCACCACTGTTTCAGGGACCATTGTGTGTATCTCAGAGACTCAGTGATGTTAATTACAGGCTCACTTGGGTGGACTCCGGTGTGGATGCAGGTGTTTATCATGTTGTGAACATGCAACCGTTCCATACCTGGGACTCTCTCACTTCCAAAGAACATTCTGTTTCATCGCCTGCCGAGAGAGAGACCGCAGAGGGTCTGAACTCTGACTCTCAGGCCCACCCTGGCCCCCCTGCAGACACTGACATTGGCTCTGAGCCATTCCCCTTTGATTTACCGGACATTGACTCTTCTTCTGGTGTGGGCGCTGTTCCAGAGAGTGTTTCACCCAGATCTGTCCAGCACCCAGCTGCTGGTGGACATTACAATCTCAGGCCCAGACGTTGCCCCAGAGTTACGTCTGGCTGGAGCAACAAAAGATGGACTAATGATTTTCACACAACCAGGCTTGATCTGAAGTGAAATGTTCTGGTTAAACCTGTTTGATGCTGTCTTGTTGCATTGCTACTTTGAGTCACGATATGTAGATGTTTCTGTTTGCTCTACTTAATCCAGTTTTATGGCTCTTTAGTGCGTTAAGGTTCATTCTTGGCATTTACTTTAAAAACAAAAAAAAGGAAAAAGTGAAAAAACTAAGAAGACTGATTTTCCACTGTACATATTCGTCTTATTTTCACCAATTTCATTTTTAAATGGTCTTTTGCCCTGTGTGTGTGCACCAATCTTAGCTGTAACCTCTATGTATAGGGTACTGTTAGGTGTGGTGTGTGTTTTTTCAGCTGTGTACGGCTGAGGACAGCCTTTTTCTCACCAGGGGGGGCTATGTAACAGTTGCTATCGTAATGCAGTGTATCACCACATGGCGGCGCCTCCTGTCTCACGACTGGTGTCACCCCCTTTTTGTTCTTCTTCGCACTCCTCCTGTAATGGATGCTCCCGTGTGTACGCGGACTAGTGTGCTCTTCAGTAATGTGTGGTAGAGGTAGCACTTATTTTTGATATTGTAAATAAATGAGTACTTTTTGGAAAGTCAGAAGCTGTTGCTCATTCGCTATCCACCTGCACACCTCCGCGGCTGGCTTCATCTCCACCGCACGTTACAAGCTGAGTGCAGGCTGACCCCAGCTGAGCAGCCAGAGCCTGGCAGGAAACAAAAGCAGAGATGCACAGTCAGCCTTTGTTGCCTCCATTTCTATCTGTACCTATTTCTACTGCAGAATCGATTTTCTGTCCTCTTCAGGCTGGCTTTTGCCAGCTTTGCTTTCGGCTTTGTGGTAATGACTTAAATCCCCCAAATAAACATCTCGTGAGTCAGTTGTGTTGGTGTGGGACTGTAAGTTGAAGTTTTACATTACTCCATAGCATGGCCTGAGATGCAATGTTACACACCAGTTAGCAATGCAAAGTAATGCAGTAAGTAACATATTAAAGTAATTAGGCAGTATAAAGCATAACTTTAAAAAAGAACCTGGTACTATGTGGGTTTTTCTTGAGTGGCAACTCTGGTAGTGGCAGTGATGATGTAGTTAGCGTGGCCTTGTCTACATTACATACATTCTTGAACCACAATATTAAAAGCAGCTGCCTAAAAAAGTATAGGTCTGAAATGTCGCACTTGTTAACAAACTATTGGATTGGATTCTGGGAAGACTGGAGACCAGTGCTGTGTTCTGCAGTGCGATTTCCATTATGGAAGTGTGCTCGGCCTGTTTATCTTGGTGGTCTGTGGCAGCATGTGTTTGCATGCAGCTAAGGTTTAAATTGATCTCCCTCCAGCTCCAGCTGCCTGGCAGGTACAGTGCAGTAAGTTTGTCACAGATTTTTTTTTTTTTTTTAGAGTGAATGGGATTAAACCAAATCAAAACGCTCCATTGTGAAAACATTTCACAATCACTCATAGTGTTATAGTTTGATCCCCATAGCATGTACTTATCGACAGTATTTGTCATTATCAGCATCTGACTTCAGCTGGACATATACCATAAATACTCAGTGTAAAAAACAGCTTTGTGAAACCTTAAGATGAAAATGTGTTACCTGCACTTTACATGTTACATACAGTGTCAGGAAATCCCACCTGTGGAAGCAGCAACAGCCCTGATGAGGGCAGGAGGGATTCCCAGTATGGCAATGACAATGGCAGCAGCATAACAGGTTAACTGGGCTGTTTGTGATGAGGAGGCAGACAGCGTCCTCTGGTGGAAACTCTGAAATGAGAGACTGCCGAGACCCTGGGAGAAAAATAGCAGGATATGGGAGGAAAGTGCAAGAAAATGAGTGAGGCAAGGAAATACAAGACAAACAAAAAAGGACATTTTCATTCAAGCTTATGCGGAAATCCTCTCTTGTATGCAACTTAACACTCTATGAATAATTTAAGTATAAAAAAAGGCACCTAACTCATGGGATGAACCAATGTTTTGTCTGCATATAACAGACAACTTGGCAAAGAAACAATTTTAAACTGTATTTTTAGGTATTGTGTTACTAGCTGCCTGTCACAAAAACATAATTTGTTCCCATTTATTTAGTTGAATGGATGAAAACTGCCAAAAATAAAACAGTCTGACAGTTATAAAGTCAGACCTGAAAAACTACAGCAGATGAGAGTCATTCTATGCCATAGACATTCAAACTAATCTGAGATTATTAGTTGAAACACCTATGCTATCAATCTGATAATTAGTTATCGCATTCACAAACTTGGGTATCCATGTTGCTCATCAGCTCAGAGGGGGCGACAGCAGTACACCATCAGCCTTTTATGGGGGGTAAAAAACGTGAGCAGTGGATCAAGACTTTTGCACAGCACTGTATTTATTCTAATAGATTACTTGATAATGAAGCAATGAGTCACCACAAACCAAGCTGTTATAATCCGGTCCCAGAGCAAACTTCAGCCAGCTCAGTGTTGCCCAACATTTCCCATCTCCATCGACTTCTATCTGCCTAAATCTGCTTATGGCCTCTTATCAACTGTTTAACCTTTATCATCTGCCTGCATTGGCTTTGGTTTTGTTTGAAAACTGGGAGTTTGCCAGCTTTTACAAACTTCACTCTGCTACTTGTCTGTGGTTTCGGTATAATTTTTAATTTAATAGTTTTTTGACAATAATGAGGCAAATATTAGTGACAAAGTAGGGAAAACAGTAAGTAGAAATTTTCATGTAAAATGGGTGTGTATCTGAAGTGAATGCTGAATAATGCTTTGATTGTGTCAGAAATACTTTCCCTGCTTCCCTTTCTTTTTTGAAATGTACACTAGTGTGCAAAAGTCTTGAACCAGCATTCATTTCTTCATATTTTGCTAAGAAAATTGGAAATATGTGCAGCAATTAATTGAAATGTGGAAAACATACATGGAAATAAAGTGTATAAGGCAAAAACAGAGTTTGTGCAATTCTAATGAGCTTGAAAGTCTCATGTTATCATTTATTTTGTATTTCCTCCTTTATTCTTAGCAGTTTTCTTGTGATTTCTTTAAGTATTCTTCAGAAACAGTTCTCCAGGCTTTTTGAAGCTCTTCTTTGGATGTGGGCTGTATTTTGTGCATGTCTGTCAAGATATCCAATACTACTTCATTAATGTTGAGTTCAGGGTCCTTTGTCAGCTCTTTATTGTATTTTGTTCCAACCGAAGGACTTGACTTTAAGATTCTGTTCCTTCTCTGCAGATACTTTTTCAGACCTGCCAGTTCTTCTAGTGTCCTCCACTTGTCCAGTTTCATTTTTAAGGACATGCTGTACATCATGCCAAGACAAGTTTTCGGTTAATAGCTCTTTGGGAATTACCTTTTTGTTGAAAAAAAAAATACTATATTATACCTGTCAAACTGTGTTATGTTTGACATCTTTATGCTCGAATTACTTATAGGTCAGTATTTAGTGGCTTTAAAAAAATAAGAAAAATAATTTCTCTGGAAATGGTCTGGTACAAGGACTGGACTGAAGACCACTTTAAAAAATACAAGAAAGTCTGGCACCTTGGCAATGACCTATAAAGAAATGAGGAGGAATAAAGACCTCTGCACAATACTGCATACATGCAAAATGCCTTGAAGTGCCTATTTGTAAAGAGGCCGTTAGCCATCCAGTCTTAATGTCTAGAGGCAGTGAACTTGCTAATTTCCATTAAACAATTTTAAACAGGGCAAAAGAAGCAGCTGACAAGAAGTACAGTAGTGCTAGTGTTCACACTGGGAACAAATGATGTGTTTTTGTGACAGGCTTCTAGTAAAAAAGTGCCTTAAGATGCAGTTCAACATTGGTCCTTTTCTAAATTGTCTCATGTGTAGACGCAACACTGGTTCATCACTTGAGTTAAGTTGCCTTTTTATGCTTGAATGATTCATAGATTAGTGTTAAGTGGTTCACATTACTAGACATTTCCACCCACGGAAAGGTAAAAACTAAAGCTATAATGTAAACCAAATTCACATACCCAGTGTTAAAACTGTATGATTTATGTGGATGAAATTCTGTGAGATACACTCAGTATAACGAAACTCTGCTGCCACCCTGCAGACAGAAAAGCCGTTCTTTACAGTGAAAATGACTGCAGTGAATTAACATATATAAAAGAACATACAAGGTCCAATCAAAAAATTAAGTAACAGTGCCTGTAGAAGAATCTCATTCCTTACTGTAGGTGTACCATTACATACCCAACTTCCTCTGCACAAAGAGGAATCAAACTGATGGATGCTCAGCTTGCCAGCATTAAGAAGTCATCAATCCACTTCCAGATATTGTCCTTATTCAGAGTGCCAACCTAAGGCTCCTGGAAGGTGTGGTTGAAAGCCGTCTCAGCGATGTTTACGGATGTTGTATTAAGGAGCGCAAAGGGGACACACCACTGCAAACAGATTGACATGATCACACCTAAGGCCTGAAAAAATTATATTGTAGTGCAGATGGCAGAATTATAGCAAATAAAGGACATCTTTGGTAGCACTGCAACTCACTAAACTGAGGAAAGCCACAGACAGCTGGATGATGTCGGTGTAGGCCACTGAATAAAGGCCTCCCAACAAAGTGTGGCCACAGCTGCAGAGATCCAAATAGAGTAGCCATAAGGTAAGTCCAGTATCACGCTCATAGTTGCACCTGTTAGAAAAAAACAATAAGCACAATCTTTTAAATGTTGCATAAGGCTAAGCTAAATAGTTTGTTAGATGCTAAGCATGCATGTTTACCTAAGCCAAGCAGAGTACACGACACCCACAGGACGTCGACCAGCAGACATGGCACTACAAGAGCACCGCTCAGTAATTTTCTATACTTTATCTGGAACGGGTCCATCATAGTGATGTATTTTCTCTCCCTCAATGGTTTGGCAATGAAAAGACCGCCTTAGTGGATGAGATACTGTTTGAACTATGTGATTTGGATTACGCTAAGCTACACAGAAACAATGTGCTGACATGTCTGATATGATTAGGAAGTGCGCATCACAATGGCACATGAGTGGTCTTACCTAATATGAAGGACACTGAATACTGTAAAGGCATGAGAGCCCATATTAAACCCATGTTGGGAGTGTACACCCTCGGCCACACCCAGGATAAATCCTCCTCTGACCCACGTAGCTGCAAAAGGAGGACAAAAACACAAGTTTATAGTAGTGTGGGTTCTTGTGCAAGACGAGCACAGTCGCAAGTGTGAGCATATACAGTGGGATGCAAAAGTTTGGGCAACCTTGTTAATAGTCATTGTTTCCCTGTATAAATCGTTGTTTGTTACAATAAAAAGTGTCAGTTAAATATATCATATAGGATACACACACACAGTGATATTTGAGAAGTGAAATGAAGTTTATTGGATTTACAGAAAGTGTGCAATAATTGTTTAAACAAAATCAGGCAGGTGCATAAATTTGGGCACTGTTGTCATTTTATTGATTCCAAAACCTTTAGAACTAATTATTGGAACTCAAATTGGCTTGGTAAGCTCAGTGACCCCTGACCTCAAGGGCGTAGATTTGGCATGGACGGAAGGGACATGTCCCCACCAATATTCAGCGATTATTGAGTTGTCCCCACCAATAATTTGATCTATTCGAGTAAAGAAAATCAAACCCGATAGAAAGAAAAAAAAAACGAGCTGTCAACGTCTCATTCACCCAGCGGTGCAGAAAGAGTTAAATTACGTTCTCTACTGGAGTGCTACCTCATGTGACAAATACGGCCAATGTGATTGGCTGTGCCTTTCAGGGAGCTCTGTTTAGTTTTAGCAGCGGCAAACCTGCGCTGCGAGGAGGAGAGGAGGATGGCAGCAAAAAGGAAGAACCTGGATATCAGTATTTTTCATAGAAACTTGCAAGTCACTTAAAGCCAAATTAACTCATAAAATGTGTCCGTCATAATAACGTTACAGGCTATGTAGGCTTTGGCCCTGTTAGTTAGGGGTGGGTTTTTATAATCGATTTATTGATTAAAATCGATTCTGGCTTGGATAACGTGAAATCGATTCATTAAAATCCTGAATCGATTTTTTAATATAAATTTTTTTGCCCGAAATGCCAGAATCTCTGGTGAAACCTCACAAAATTTCAACAACCACCAAATTGTATGTAACCACGAATAATGTGTTTTGGAAACTAACTGCACAACTATTACACTATTAGTTCTCTCAGTCTCAGAGCAGCATTTCTATTTTTGATTGAAACTGTCAGAGAAAACTGCAGCCTCGAGCAAGCCCGGATATTGGGTTACAGAGGCTGTTAAAATTATATGTCTAACATTAAAATGTTGGTGACACAATAATTTCATCCTAATGGTACTGACATATTCATAGGGTTAATTTTTTAGACAAAATGTCACGAGGTAGTGATGATTTTGCAAATATTCCACCTTGTAGTGCAGTTTGCACAAATTGTTTTAAAAATGCACTCACCCATCACTGATGAGTCAAGATCTGCACAAATTGACAGAAACACTGAAGCAGCTCCACATTTTATTCTTATTGTCATGTATGTCCTATTTGTCAGGTGACAGAAGAACCAACACAAAGCTCAGAGAGTAATGGTGACACAAGATCACAGGTGAAATTGGATGATGACTTGATGGTTCATTACTGTATTTGAAGCACATGTGTGACTACATGTATGTGGAATGTCTCACTGTTATTCATCAGGTGACAGAGGCAGCTCTGCCATGTTGTAGCTCGGACAGAGGTGAAGAGGCAAGGTCACTGGTGACTGACTGATGATTTGGTGCTATAGATTAACTAGTATTTATTATCATGACAGTTGTTAGGCTGCTGATGTAAATTGATTCATTAGTGTATATTTGACAAAGAATCTGAATTGACACGTCTCACTTTTTATATGGCACGAATCCATGTGTTATTTTATCAGGTGGCAATATGTCCTAGTGCAGTCAGAGGGGAAGAGCCAGGGCCAAAGGTGAGGCACATCAAGCACAGAATAATAATTTTAATCTGAGGATAAAACGCATGCACTGAGGCTGAAAGAAGTGTCAGTGCTCTCAGAAGACTACAAAGATAGGTAAGGTTAACAATGACTCAAATGAGTTTAAACAATGCTGCTGTATGTCCACCAGGAGAGACTGGACGGTATAGATGTAAAACAAATATGCCAGCAGTTTATCTCAGTTAACGAGAGGAGCAGGCATGTGTTTGGCTCCTTCACATAGTGGACATTGAGTTGTTGTGTGGGGCACCAGTAGCTGTAACAGTAGTTCATGTTTAGAATAGAAAATCTCAGCTCACTGATCTGATCGGGGCAGTATAGTTATAGTACACATTACTTCAGTGTACTATAACTGAAGTAATGTTGTTAAGTCCTTAAAGTCATATTCTTTTATTGTCATGACTGTATTTGAAGCTATTTATATTTTTGTATGATACCTGGTTTATATGGATTATGGCTGAAGTAAACTAAAGCCTAAAATACTTAGTCAGTCATTTGTTTAATAGTAATTTAACATTATGTAATTCACATATAAAACTATGAATTGTGATTTTAAATGGTTTAAAAGCATGTAGAATAGCATATGTAGGCAAGTATATTTCTCCTCTTTTTATTAAGAAGCAAAAACGAAAAGGAAAAAAAAGAAACAGGGCAGAGTTCGGTGGTTGAATCATCCGTCCCCACCAATGCCAAAACCAAATCCACACCCTTGCCTGACCTACATACACAGGTGAATCCAATAATGAGGAAGAGTATTTAAGGAGGTCAATTGTAAGTTTCCCTCCTTTTTTAATTTCCTCTGAAGAGTAGCGACATGGGGGTCTCAAAACAACTCTCAAATGACCTGAAGACAAAGATTGTTCACCATCATGGTTTAGGGCAGTGGTTCCCAAACTGTTTTTGCTAGGCCCCCCAAGAAAAATCCCCCCCCGCGCACACGCATGCACAAACACATCCTCCAACCACACACGCCCATATTTTGCTCCATTGCGGTTTATTTCACACCTCAAACATTTAGTAACCAATTAAGCAAATAGAAGTAATCTGCAATAAATTACAGGTAGTAAGAAAATAAACTACTAACTCTTTTACGCTACGTCCGCACCTACACGGGTATTTTTGAACACGCAGCTGTTTCGTCCACACGTAAACGGCGTTTTGAATCACCGAAAATGGAGATTTTTTAAAACTCCTTTTTTGCGTTTATGTGTGGACAGGAATACAGAGTTCATCACGCAACGTCAAAGGTATGTGCCTTTTTTCATGTCACGCTGTGCGCCACGTTATTGTTTACATGAGATGAATTGCAGAATGGCAGATAGTCAGAGACAAAATACTGTTAATCTATCTGCAGGTTTTACATGCTTACATATAAACATGCAGTTACTGTCCCTCCATTTACAAAGGCAGAGGCGTCACGGTGTAATTATTTTACATGTAGTTGTTTTTTTTCTCCTGTTTAATAATATTCAACATTGCTATCAATACATTTTTCAAAAAATGCCTCTCTGTGCAAAATGGGTTTTAAAAAATAAACAGCTGTGGGATACTGTTTGTCCATGATTTGAACCGGGGAAACAAATCGTGGCAGGATCAGCCTGATATTATTTGTGTCCCACTGTAACTTTACTGTATATTAAAGATCTAACATCTCCAAAATGTCAGGAGTAGTTAGTCATTACAAGAAGTGTTTGTGAACTAAAAATCAAGAATGTGGGATACTGTCCGTAATTTAAACAGCCCAGCGTTGCTCCTGACGAAGGGAAAACCAATTCTGCAGGGGAGACCTACCTCAGCACTTGTGCAGGTGAAGCCAAAGGGAAGATATGCCTCACCATATTTTCTAGTCTTTGGCTTAGAATGAAGTTGGTTTGGAAACATATTCAGCTATGCTTCATCTCCTGCTTTGCATTTGTGTGGGTGCCCGTGCTAGCAGTGTCGAAGCATTGTTTTTTTTTCCCCCTTTTCATACTGCGCCCCCCCCCCCTGCAATGGCTCTACGCCCCCCCTAGGGGGCGGGCCCCACACTTTGGGAAGGTCTGGTTTAGGGGAAGGATACAGAAAGCTGTCTCAGAGATTTCAGCTGTCTGTTTCCACAGTTAGGAACATGTTGAGAAAATGGGAGACCACAGGCTCAGTTCAAGTTAAGGTTCGAAGTGTCAGGCCAAGAAAAATCTCGGATAGACAGAAGCGACGAATGGTGAGAACAGTCAGTCAACCCACAGACCGGCACCAAAGACCTACAACATCATCTTCCAGCTGATGGAGTCACTGTGCAAAGCGGAAGCTGCACCGGGGCTGGATCTTTCAACAAGACAACAAAATCAAAAAATCCACTAAGGCATTCATGCAGAGGAACAAGTACAACATGGCCATCTCAGTCCCCAGACCTGAATATTATTGAAAATCTGTGGTGTGAGTTAAAGAGAGCTGTCCATGCTCTGAAGCCATCAAACCTGAATGAACTAGAGATGTTTTGTAAAGAGGAATGGTCCAAAATGCCTTCAACCACAATCCAGACTCTCATTGGAACCTACAGGAAGCGTTTAGAGGCTGTTATTTCTGCTAAAGGTGGATCTACTAAATATTGATTTCATTTATTTTTTGTAGTGCCCAAATTTATGCACCTGCCTGATTTTGTTTGAACAATTATTGCACACTTTCTGTAAACCCAATAAACTTCATTTCACTTCTCAAATATCACTGTGTGTGTCTCCTATACATTTAACTGACATTTTTTATTGTAACAGCCAACGATTTATACAGGGAAACAATGACTATTAACAAGGTTGCCCAAACTTTTGCATCCCACTGTAGTTGTCCAAATATTACTGAGGGCAAAGTTTAGTCTGCTGAATGCATGAGGAAACCATATACAGACAGTAACAACATCTGCATGGATCACTGGCACTATCGTAATTAATACGGAGTCTCTGAACAGCCCTCTCTCTTTCAGTCTAGGAAAGCCGGCTAAGTCTTTGGAGGCAGCATAAACTGATGCTTGCAACAATCACCTTGTTTGCTATGTGTGTTAACTTGTGAAGCCATTAATCTGCATTAACCAGATTAGCAATAACAAGAAAATTAGTGAACTGCAATAATCCATGAAGCTGCAGCCTTACTGCTTTTAAATGATGCACTTGATGTACAATGATCTCAGATTACCTGCTGCAGAACCTCGACCACAGTGGCATGCCATTATATTTAAAAAGGACACAGTGAGTCTGTGCAGAGAGCCAAGACAGCTGTAGTAATGCTGAAGTACTGCTCCTTGACTCCAGCTGAGAGGTCTGTCATTGGTAAAAATCTTGATTCAGGCTCAGATGCAGAAACTGCAAGCATGAAAAGTGCATACCCTCCCTCTGAAATCCTGAACTTTGTGCACCACATTGCTAACTCTATTTAATCAGCCAAAATAAATGGCTCATTATACTCTGCTTCCAATGTCTCTGCATTTCAGTCCATTTTTACTCTCTAAAACATGACAGATAAAACTTTCAGTTTTAATTCACCTATTTCCTCTATTTCAAGCCAGTGCTCTCACACCCTTTACTCTGGTGCTGGAGTACGATATGCATTTTGTGTAACAAACTTCATGTGTGACTTTTCTCTTGTGTTTGGATACAGTGTTTGAAACACTGTATCCAAAATTACTCGAAACTTCAAAAAAAGTTACCAGCTGTGCTTCTGTAGCTAGATGCTGACACATGTAGCCGATACAACTTTACTGACATCTGCAAGTATGACAAGCATGAGGGAGAAAAAAACGTTAGAGCAGGGATGATGTGGTGGGTGCAAGGAGTGGATGCTTGACAGTATTCGCCTTAAACTGCCTGTCAGGTTTAATTATTCCTTAATTAAGTAATAACCCAGAAAACGTTCCATTACTTCAACTGTAAAACCACAGAACAAGTGACATAACCACATATAACCAGCAGGGTGTTCTAAAGCACCAATGCTTATTGTATGGTGTCAGTAAACAGTGAATATGGTTTTGCAAAGATAAATGGTGATGTTTGGGTAAGTATATAGATCAGACTGTACTCTAGTGTCAGATATTGGTTTATCTGGACAGACGAGAAAGCAGTGAATAACATAAACAGAGTACTGCTACAAAGCTTATTCAAACTATAAAATTATCTTAAATAATCTTTAACAGACAGACGGGTGGTAAACAGCAGATTAATCCACATTGTGACTGACTTCCTACCCAAAACTGAATTTCAAAAAGGACAGATCACAGCTGTTTTACTCACCAGGTGGTGTTCCTCCTCAGTCTGCTGTACTTGAGTAAGAGCACTTTTTTTTGCTTGAATTAGGTTTTTATTTTTCCATCTTCAGTGGCAGCAAAAAGTGTCATAAAGTCTATAAAACTAAATGTTTTGTTTTCTAGTCATTTGTCATTGCTATAACTAATTACACAACCAAACATGCAATAACTCTCTAGGGGCGTTTACAGTGTCTCTGCTCTGAAAACTCCTAATTGGGAGTCTTTCTGTTCAGTGACCGTGAGGTCCTGCAAAGCAAATGCTTCCTCTGGGAGGAAGAATTACTGGGTGGAATCAGGCTCTGTGGAGAAGGTGACCCACCCCACTAAGGGGAAAGGGGATCTTGCTCCGCTCCTAACCACAAGGGTGTATCACTTGTCTTTGTTGCTTCACCACTAGTTTTCTTGATCATCTCTATCGTCCAGCTTCATCAGAAACAGAGTGTTAGAGAGGGTAAATGACAATATTTCAAGGCTTCCCTGGATTTCTTTCCTTCTGTGAACACAAAAAACTTATAGTAAAAACTGTATTATGCACTCAAACTCCCACTGTCTTTCTGGACCTCAGCTCAGGATGTGACTCTATTGACCTCTTATATGCCTCTTGTATAACAGGATGTTGGCTGACTCCTGCTGCCAGCCCTCGAGTGGACAAGCCGCTTGTCTTGGAAATGAGTTATGTCAGGTCAGTTGGCTTATTTGAACAGTCATCAGGAGGAACAATGCCACAAATTTTGTGAGCTAACAAGAAAACCAAAACATGCTAAATCACATGATTAAGGTCATGCACCACACTGTGCTGTGATTTGTTATCGTCTTCCACATTTAGTTTTTATTGGGTCTCATTTCTCAAATTGCAAATTCTCCATTCCTCTCCGTGCATCTTAGTCCCTGAAACTAGGTATGTGGCAATGGATTGAAGCAGGGGACGCAGGTTTCCTGCTCGTCCTAAAGTCCACAATCAAGATGATTGTGCTCGCACCGCATTGACAAAGGAGTCAACCACAGCCCGGTACTCTCTCTCAACACCCACACTGATCCATCCAACCACTGCAGAGTCATCAGAAAACCTCTGAAGATGACAGGTCTCTGTGCAGTGGCGGAAGTCAACAATCCAGGACACAAGAGAGGCATCCAGCTGCATTTCAATCTGATGCCACTACTAAAAAAGTCCAACAAAGACTGTTCTTTTTAAGGAAAATGAGATCCTTTAATGTCTCATCTGAGATGTTGTCTTTGTTTTGTAGTTTTATTGAATGATGTCTTTTCGCTGCCTGGTTTGGTAACCTGACGGTGAAGAATAAGAATAAATTGGGACTTCTGGTAAAAACTACTAGCAAAATTTCAGGGCGCTGGCAAGATGGACTTTTGGCTATTTACAACAAAAATGTGCTTAGGAAGGCTCATTCTATTGTTAATTGTTTGAACCATCCACTTCACAGTGAGTTTGAGTTGTTGCCTTCTGGGCGCCGTTTTTGAGTACCTTTGAGGAAGACCAAGACTCCAGGTTTCTTTTATCCCTACTGCATCCCATCTCCTTAGTGGCAAATGACCATCCTGTGACTTTCTATTACTATTATTGTCATTATTATTTTATATTATTGTTTTGTTTACTTTTATTTTGCCTGCTAAACTAATTTCACCCTGTGGGACAATAAAGAATTTGAATTGAATTGGCTATGACAGAGTGGATAATGTCACATGTGGGGTTAGCAGAGGGAGGCACAGAAACAGCCACCAAGATTAGATGGGTAAAAAACCTGACTTCAGAGTCGAACTGTGCTAGATTTGCTATTATGGACATTGATAATTAACAGTACTGGTTGTTTGATGAAACTGTCTGAGAAGATGTCATTTATTGCATGGGCTGATATGTATCTGAATGTGAATCTAATCTTTATTTAAAACATATAATTAGCAAACATTAATAAACACTAAAAAAAACCTTATATGAAATCAGAAATACAACTATTATTAGCTATTAGCTATAAATAAATATGCTATTTCATACATAGTTTCTGTAAAAGACACATAATTAGACAGAAGAGATAGCTAAATTAAATTAAATTCTTTAATTTTCTTTTGGTATTTCTGATATCTTTTTGTGATATGTTGATTAAGGCAAATAAAATAAAAAGTGGTATTTTTTGTGTGCACACTAAATATACTAAGCGTGTATGTATATACACAACAATACATTTAACCCATTACATCATTTGAGCAGCGGGGTGAGGACGGTGTTGGTAATGACTCCAGCAGCGAGGATGAGGATCATGATGAGTATCGCCAGGCCGCGCCGTAACACCAGCTGTGACACTGACAGAACATCTCCCACTGTAGTGGTGTTGGTGGTTTGACTCTCTTCTGGTATTTGCACCTCCATGTATACGTGGTCCACCCCGGCGCTCTCACCACTGGATCCAATAGTACTGATTGGGGTCTGGATGTGATTAGAGTCTAGGGTTTGGAAAGAGAAGCATGAATAAGACACTGTAATAATGGGATGTTTCAGCCAGTTTGCCCACTCACCTCTATTTTCCATCTTGATCGTGTCTTTTTCTTCTTTGATGCGGACTCCCGCTCGCACTTCAGCCTGATCAGACACAACAGTTAATGACATGCTTTGATGAATGAAAGTGTGATAAACTGTCAATAGATGCAGGTGCGCACCTCTTCAGCAGCCTTCTTCCAATCGAGTTTGCACAAAAATGTGATGAAAAAGATCGACTGCACGAACACGCAAACCATAAGGCCTGTCCAAAATCCTACAGCAGAAAAAACAGAAGAAGAAGAGTTTTAATAGTTTTTCTGACAAGCAGGAAGTACATTTAATTTCTGACCGCAGCACGCATTTGTCACAATCCACCTGTAACCTGAAAGACACAACATACACTGGTTATATATAGAGATGTAGATGTGTAGATGAATAGCAGCATATGGCATATTATGATACGTCTTTAGCAAAAACTAAGCAAAAAACGCAAAAGCGAGGTGCTTTGCTTGGGATGATGATTGTGGTGTGCATTGAAGTTTGCATGGCCCAACATCTCCTCTTTATTCTTGTCTGTCCAAAGAACATTGTTCCATCAGATGCAATATTGCAAACCTAATCCATGCTGCAATGTTCCTTTTGGACAGAAGAGACTTTCTTCTGTCAAACCTTCATGGACAGCAACAAATGCTTCCCCAAAGTCACTGCTGATGTCTTTCCTCCCTGGCATTATTATAACATACTCGACTAGAAAACTACCAAAATGTCTGGTTTTATTTAATGAATATAATAAAATTAATTGTTATTATATAAAATTAGGGATAAATAAAGTACGACATATCTTATTTTCTCTTGTCTTGAATATGTAATATCAATCCAATGCTATGAAGGAAAACAAAGGAGCTTGGAATGCCACCCTCACTCAGTCCTCACCTACAACCCCCATTTTGGCTGCAAACATCAGAGACACACCAGTGGGTAAGCCAATAAAGTAGTACCCGATCAGGTTACACAGAGCACCAACCGACTGTTTTCCTACACCTCTGACAACTCCTCCAGCCACAGCCTGTAAACACAAACACAGATTTCTCTGAATCACATTTTATATTTTTCAGTATTAGCCTGAAATGTCGATCACTGCTGTAAAATCATTTCTTACCGCAATTGCATCACCAAGATGCAAGAAACTAAATATCAACATGAGGTCAGAAACCCTCTGCAAAATATCGCTAAAAACAGTGTGCAGTTTCAGCTTCAGTACATTTGTCTGTACATTCACAAATATTGTCAAACATCAAGAACATATGAAACTTAATGAAAACAAGACCTTTAATACAATGGGACACATGAACAATGAATTTATTTGATTATAGCACTCACATAGGCTTGTTTTAGTTAACTGAAACTAGATAACAAGGGCAACATGTTTCTGAGACAAAGGTATAAATGATTATCTTGAATAATACATGTAATTAAAGAAGCAATAAATAAGAGAGGAACTCTTCCTGGAATCAAGGTTAAAGGTCAAAGATACTTACGGCTCTGATGTGAAAATGTATCCGATGACATCCTTTGAGACGCCAAAAATAATACTAACAAAGCATGCAATTATGACTGCAATGAGAAAAACCATTTAAATATTAAAATCACAGGAAAAACAGAAAAACAAGGAACACAAAAGGTGGCCAACTTTACAGTTTATATACAGTTGTGGTGAAAAATGTACTGTAATTTCATTATTCTTCTTTTTCCAAAGTGGAACGATTGTACAGCATTCACGTTTAACAACAAAAACAAGTTCAAAAACAAGGCACAAGTTGAATTTATGTTAACACTTTAGAACCTAAACCATGATATAACTGCCAGAAATCTTTCATTTTTTGATAATGGACTGTTTGTTGAACCTTTAGACAAAATATATATCAAATTTTAATCAGCATATATGAGGTTTAACTTGAATCACATTCGCTACATGAGCGATATTTTTGCAATTTAGTCATTAAAATGTGTCATGCAATTTAAATCATTTGGGGGTGGGGGTGGGGGTGGGGTGGGGTGGGGGGAGTCACGCTGATGATCACAAAAAGGCATGTATCAAATACGATACGCTGGGATTTAAAGGGTTCAAGTTTAACTGCAGGCTCAAAATTACATGAAGTATACATAGTCCACAAATTTATTGCAGCTTATTCAACATGTGTTCTAATGCATATCAACTACATACTATTTTGCCCAGGGTCGGGTAAACAAACTGGTCCATAATAGGCAAAAGGTCACTGGTTCAATTTCAACTGGAGACAAATCCCCTTTGGGACTGTGTCAGGATGGGTATCCGGCATAAAACTGACCAGATCAATCATGCAAAGCTACCCCCTGTGGTGACCCCTTATGTTGACGGAACAGCCATGGACCCTGTATGGGTTGTGGAGGTACTCGAGCTTCCTCCCAGACCAAAGAAATGCATGTTAGGTTAGTTAATGGCTCTAATGTCACTGTATACATGAATATGAATGGTTGTCTATCTCTGAGTTGGCCCTGTGATGGACTTGGCACCGAGAGTCCACCATTAATCTACCATTAATTGGCTACGCTGTTGGAAGGTGGCTGGATGGATGAATAGTTCATTTATATTTTATGAAATGTATTCTACTTCATATTCTTATGTCATGAAGCTCAGCATGAAATAAAACTAATCCTGCTACTGCTCAGTTAGCAGTATTTTTACTTTTTTCTGTTCATTTAACACAGAAAATAATACTTAGTGTGTTGGTTCTTACATGCACAGATGATGGGGACTTTGCACGACAGCTTGGCCTGCTCGATGTTTCCTGCACCAAGTGCATTCCCAACCCGTACGCTGGCAGCACTAGCAAACCCTAATGGAATCTGTGGGAAAATCCATGTGTAATTCCAAAATGTAATGCCAGGTCAACATATAAGCAAAAGTCAAAAGGTTCACTGGAGTTACCATGTATGCAGTAATAGTCAATTCGTAGGATATCAAGTGAGCTCCCAACTCGGCCTCACTGATCACACCAGCCAGGAATCCTCCCACTTCAACCACCCACCACTCCAGACAGAGCATGAGCATGCTGGGGACAGCCAGCTGGGCAAAGGGTCCCCACTCCTGGAGACAGTCGAGGGACCAACCTGTGTGGGTCAGAGTGACTCTATATGTCATCTTTCAAACTATTGGTTTAAATTAGGATTTAATTATGGGCCTCGGATCAACAATTACTAATGAGGAATTTGCATAAATCAGACATTACTATTAAACAATATTTAAATCCCACACATTTTAACTATTACAGAGATGTCTTGAAGTTTATTGGAACCGCAGTGTTAAAGAATAACCTCTCCTCCACACTGCACTCCACAGTTATAGAGTATGACTATTTTTGTCAAACATTAAACTCTTGAGTATTTATAATGGAAAACTTCAGGTATGAAAGGCCAAAAGCTAAATGATGCAACATGATGAAATTATTGGACAGAATTGGAAATAAGGCGAACGACACAGCAAAATCAAAACATTTCAGCAAGTTCAGGATCCCCGTAGAAGTAAAATGACTGACCTGCCCATGTGGCCTTATGCAGACCTCTCAAGTACATGTAAATGAATAAGACCGATGCCAACAAATACTGGGAGATGGCACTGGCTGCTGCTGATCCACTAGAAGATAAAAACATTAGAGATTAAAAGAAGGAAAAAAAATGAACAATTAAAGCTCCATATTTACAGGTGACAATTCAAGCACCCTAAGATAGGCTTCAGCCCCCTGTAACCCTGTAAAAAGACAAGTGAAAGAGGATGGATGGATGGGTTTCGAATTTGCTGTCAGTTCATTATTCCTTTGAGGTTTTTGAGAAACAATTTATATTCATGTTCTACATTTTGTTATATATTTTTTTCAATAGTGCCGCTTTGTATTTCCTTGTGCTTATGGGTTTTATAGTCTTCCGAAGCCTGGTATTGATTTCTTATTAGATATATGTTGTTTGCTTCAAATTAAGCACTTTAAACTAAAACCACTATCAATGTGTATGCCTGTTACATCTAACCCTTCTTTCCTTCCATCATGTGCAGACAGAGCTTTCAACGTGTGGCATGAACTGGGAATTCATAAATTAAAAGACGTGTAATCAAACGATACCTTCATGTCATTTCAACAATTAAAAGATAGATTTGGAATACTGTGCAGCCATTTTTTAAGATATCTTCAACTACGAAATTATATCCGCACACATCTGCCACAGTTTGAAAGCATGTTGTCTGATACCTTGACACTGACACTAAAAATATTACTGTGCTCAAGCTCATGATGTTATGGTCCTGAATCGGTGACCCAGTGTTTTGTGTATTATTGGTGTTATTCTATGATTTCATCTTTGTATATGACTTCTAGCCTTCTGAGTTCTGTTTTTGTATTTTAGTTTTGAGGGTTTTTTTCTGGTGCCTCTGTGTCTAGTTCTTAGGTTTAGTTCTGTGCCCAGTCTGTTTCCTGTTTTACTTTGACGGTCAGTGTATTCTCGTCTTTCAAGTGCACAAGGATCAAATGCAGGACACTTGATCCTTGTGTCCTGCATTTGGGTCTGCAAATTTACCAACACACCATAAAACCTGTGGTAATTCACCTAAATTCACTGGATCATGAATTTAGATAAAGAATTTAAAACACATATAGTTTTCACTGTCTGAATTGAGGTTACATTCAACCAATGATGTCACAGGAATGATGGAGGAAAACTTACGCAACACCCAAATCCAGCTGATGGATGAGGACGTAGTTGAATATTGCATTAAAGACATTTCCGATTGCTCCAGTTATAACTTGAGGCCATATAATTCCCTGTACACCAAAGCACAAAATACAAATAATATTCATGTTAATGTTTTAAAAGCACAACCAGTTATTAAAGTAATGTAGGCCATATGCATGCTTCAAAAGCACTGCACCTGATTTTGAAGATACCTCCCCTGCAGATGGTACATGAAAGCAGCCTGAAGAAAGCAAACATTAAATTATAAGAGACTCGTTGACAGAAGTGAAGAACAAATTTGAGCACATGATCGGATCTTAGGTTAATCAGCACGCTAACACTTTTCAATGAAAACAATGAACATGTCAAATAATTAGTAATAAATCAAAGAAATAAAATTTATCACAGATTCTATACATTGATACACCTCCACTGCAAGTTATTAACCCTCATCCACTTTGTCTGATAGTTTATGCCTCAAAGTTCAACCAAGAATAAATGAGAGGGGGGCATCAAAGTTAGAGATTGAGCAGTATTGTTGAACAATGTAAATCTCCTTAGAAACGAATACCAAGTCAAACATGATAAATGGTGAATGCACTGATTCTTATAAAGTGCTTTTCTAATCTCTCAGAGCACTCAAAGTGCTTTTTACAACACGTCTCATTCACCCATCCGATCCTTAACCTCTTAAGCACCAACGCCCATAGATCTGGGGACAAAAGGGAGGAGATCACATATAGGGTTAGGTGAGCATGCCTAAGTGCTTTTTATCTAACATTCACACGCCAATGGATTCATTGGAGAGTAACTTGGGGTTACTATTTTGCTGAAGGACATTTGGCATGCAGACTGGAGCAGCTAAGGGGTCAAACTACCAACCCTAACCCTTAGTAGATGACTTTCTCTACCACCCCGTGTGCTGAGGTGTGACCGATGCTCTCTGGACCTTAAATAGCACTGCATCTGTTGTTAAGACCCTCAGTTCTGGATATCAACCTGCCTTTTGTTTAAATATTGAACACCTTCCAAATCTGCATCAAATCCTGTCAAACTCACCGGCAGAGCGGGCATGAAGATCTTCACATAGAGCTGGGAGAGGCTTCATGTGGAAATGAAAAAAACAAAGTAAGCCTGTGAAACTGATGATGGTGACATTTGACTGCACATAAATTAAGGTTACATACCATTTTGCTTGTTCTTTTACTTCATTCTGCTCATTACTGTTTCATGCTGTGTTACACAATGGTGACTTTAATGCGTTATGCTGTAAAATAAGCCCACCAATGATGGTGCTTCCTTTTTATACTTATTGGGTCCAACTAATCCCAAATAGTTTAGACAAACTGAAAATGCATCTCAGGTCTCAGGATGTTAATTATCTTTTTAAAAGTTTTTGGCAGCTTTATCCAAAAGTCAAGGCACAGTAACAATGTGACAAACAAACAAACACAGCACGTAGTTTAAGTAGTGTTGGGTTGTAAACCTGTACAAGGATCTACTGAATTATTTCTCACAGGTCAGAAATGTGTGCAGTAAGAACCAGCACACATTTCCATGCATTTCCACTGCTGAGTTAACAGCTAGTTTCTGCTGCTACAGGTGGTCAAACTATGAGGTTTGGTATAATGTGCTTTTCGATTACTGCATTACAGTGACGCCCCGTTTATCTCGAGTTACGTTCTAAAAATATGTTGTTTTTAGGCTGTAAAACCCGTCACTACACCCGAAAGACAAAACGCCAAAACACAGACTTAACAACGTGGTGTATGCTGTACAGTGCAGCGAGGAATGCCCGGACCTCTACATTGGAGAGACCAAACAGCCACTTCACAAGCACATGGCCCAACGTAGAAGAGCCACCTCCACAGGACAAGACTCAGCAGTCCATCTGCATCTTAAGGATAAAGGTCACTCTTTCGAGGATGCCAATGTTCACATTTTGGACAGAGAGGACAGATGGTTTGAAAGAGGAGTGAAAGAAGCCATCTATGTCCACTGTGAGCGACCATCTTTGAACAGAGGCGGGGGTTTACGACACCAACTCTCTGCCATCTATAATCCAGTTTTGAGATCCTTCCCAGACGCCTTAACGCCCACTCACATCCTGGGCCATCTGATCTCATGATAAGGTGGGGCCAGGTTTCACAATGAACTCACCCGAAACTCTGGCTGATTGGGACCCACACCCAGTTTCACACCTTGGCTCAGGCGATTAGAGGATCATCAGGGGGTCCTTTTGTCCCTCTGTGGGGGGTCACTCCCACTAGGTTTATATCTGGGACTCTCCACCATTTGACCTTAGAACTGAAGAAGCTTCTCGGATGAGAGGTGAAACGTCTTCAAGCAACTTAAAGAAGTCCAGACGCTTTTCTTTGCAAGCTCCTTTGACCGTCACTACACACTTTATACACTTTTCTCTGACAGGCATGAACATTTTCACACTTTTCTCTCCTGTTTAAAGACTCTCAAAGTTCAAACCTTCGTAGAAAAATAAGTCCAGTATTAAAGAATGAAGCCAAAGATCAAACCCTGTTTTTATGTCCAGAACATGGGAATAGAGCAGCTGCCAGAGAATTAAACATTAATGAATCAATGGTACGGAAGTAGAGGAAGCAAGAACAATGAGTTGAGTAAAGTTTAACTCATCTGACTGTTTTGTTTTGCCTAATGCCTCATGGTCTGAAAAATACGGTAACTTCTACCTTCCTTTAGCATGTCCAGAAGTTCATCATTTGTGAGATGGTTAGCATCTTTCTCTGTATCTTGGGTGCTACCGCAGGTGCCTTTGACGGTGCAAAACGTTTCGTCGACATTGTTGTTTTTGTTGGGGAGAAAACTTACAAACATACAGTACAGCACTTCAGAGTCACACTGCTAGTGATCGAAGATTTATGTAAATTTGACAAGCTGAATGCAAAAACAACAAAAACAAAAAAACATGCAAAATTGCACAAAAAAAATCCGCGAAACAGCGGAAGGTGAACCGCAGTATAGCGAGGGACCACTGTATTTTTTGCACAAACTAACAGTGCTTGGCATTTTGCATAATTTGTGTTTCTTTAAGAGTGAGACAGACACATGCTCAGCAGTGTCACAACATCCACGCGTCTGTTATTGCTGGTTAATAACAGCTCACCTGGCGACCTCTGGACTCTGTTTGACAGCAAGTAGGAGAGGCTCAGTGTTGATGAGGATGGCCCAACAAGGGAAACAGGCCAGCAGCAGAATCAGAACTCCCCTCTGGAGAATCACACCCACACGCTTCAAGTTACCGCTCCCATACGTCTGCGTGAAACAGGTAGACAGACGCTCGGGTGAGAAAAGTTGGAAAACACAGAATCCCACCAAAGAACAAGGGTATGACTGATCATAGAAAAATAACTCCACACAAAAGCTCAGTGTTGAGATGTTTAAAAGGGCATTCCAGGAGAACCTGGGAACCCAGCTGTGCTGCTTGTGTTTGTCTTGGTTACACAAATAAAGTGAAAGCTCTGGTGAGGACCCTACCTGAGATATGAGGGTATCACAAGTTAACGACAAACCGGTGCCAATGGAAATACCAGTGACGTTAACTACCTGCAAACGAAACACAACATGCATAAAGTGGGGTAAAAAATGATGCATATTTACAGTTCAACAACAAAGGCACTGAAATGTCTGCTCACCGCAATTGATAATGCTACAGCTGCAAGTTCAGTTTTCCCCAGGTGACCACAGAACACCGTGCTGACAAAACCGATCATGAAAATCATGAACTGGGAAATGACCTGAAGCACAGAAGAGGAGATACTGACTCTGTGTTGTATTTAGAAATACATTTAAAGGAAAAATAAATAAGTAATGAATATGGTTAAAACATTTAGTAACTTAAGGATGTTAAACATATAGCAAATATCTAAAATAGATGGATACTTCCCACAAGGGAAATTTCTGTGTTACAGCAGCACGATAAAGAGTAAAAATAGTAAAAACATAAGCAACTGTATGTTTTGGGGGCTTAAAGAAAACATGGAGGAATTTGATATGTAATCCAAATAATGCATAAAAACATAGTAACTTAATTTAAAATTAAATGATTGTAATACTAAACAGATATACACAGTACAGTCCTACAGTGCTTGAGGTCCATTCAGAAACAGGACTTCATAATAACATAAATAACATTTAATGTATTTATTAATAAGACACTAAACCAGGGTCCAGGTCCCACGTTTAAATCAAATTACAGTTTATTGACACATGGTGCATCTTCTGTAGTAAATCCGTTCTTCCTGTCAGTAACAACAGACAGAGAGTGTGACAAACTTCAAATGAGCTTCAAATTTACACACAGTCTTACCACTGGTCCCGCCAGTTTGGAAAGTTGCACAAGCTCATTGCGGTAAACTGACGGAATAAACCGAGGGACACATATGTGGCAACAGCCTCGGGAGCTCTGTGCGCAAGCAGCCGCTGCACTTTCCTTTAAATCCTCTTTCACTGCCTCGGTGCATTTTCCTGTTTTTTCCCCAGAAGAGTCCATAATTGAACAAATACAGATCCTCTTCACAAACAGCTCTGGGTGATTTCTGTCACTCAGGCAGAAGAAAATGTTGTTGGTTTGATAACCAGCGCAGGAGTCTGAGGAGGGGCCAGACACATACTGTCCTCCTCACCTTACAGCCAACCAACTCTTGACTCTGTTTAGGTGTGATTTCGGCTATTGCAAAATACTCAATACACTTGTACAAATAAAGCATTCACTTACAGTTGATCATTAAAATGACAGTTAAAAGATGCTGGTGATATTCCTTAGTAAATGGTAAATGGCCTGTATTTGTATAGCGCTTTTACTAGTCCCCCCTAGGGACCCCAAAGCACTTTACACACCCAGTCATCCACTCTCACATTCACACACTGGTGGAGGCAAGCTACAGTTGTAGCCACAGCTGCCCTGGGACAGACTGACAGAAGCGAGGCTGCCATATTGCGCCATCGGCCCTTCTGGCCAACACCAGTAGGCAGTAGGTGAAGCGTCTTGCCCAAGGACACAACGACCGAGACTGTCTGAGCCGGGGCTCGAACCGGCAACCTTCCGATTACAAGGCGAACTCCCAACTCTTGAGGCACGATTGTCCCCTAATCCAATTGAGGAAAGGCTCTAATCCTTCTGGAAAGTAGCACTTTCCAGAAGGATTAGAGCCTTTCCTCGATTGCACTGGGTCCTTCCACCTGCAAATAAAACAGGGTCCAATGAAACAGAGTGAGACTGGATGAGGTTGTAACTAAAGTAACTAAAGGTAGCAAAGGATGATTTATTTACAGAACATAATTAAGGTGAATGTGTATGTCAGCAAGTCAGTAGTGTAAAACGTGCATGAGCATGTGACAAGGTCAGTAAGAATCAAAAACACATGTTGTAGCTGAGCCAGTGTAGTCTAGGAAGCTGGTGTCCAAACCAAACAATAGCAGTGAGGAAAGGATAACCAGAGAGCAAGGGAAGGATCTGCTGCAGGAAAGAGGGAGCTTTTATAGTTAAACTCACTGGGCTTAGCTGTACCTCAAGCAGCAAGCTTCTTTAATCAGCTCCTGCAGAACGAAGCACAGCACAAAAAACAAAACAGAGACACCCATCACCTGGGGTCATCAAAATATGCAGCGCTCAGATACCAGAATACATCTTTATTAAGTTTCACTGTGAAAAAATGACTCAAAATTTCATAAAAAAAGTCTGTTCCACTTGACAGAGTATTGCAGATATTCAAATATGATGCAGTGAAATGAAAACAAAGCTGAAAAATGGCTCTTCTTTTAAATGTCATGTAAATAAAAGCGCTGGATACTGACAACAATATAAATCTCTAAACAATATTTCCCACAAATATTTGAAGACTTTTATGCAACAGACCTCAAATGGCTTGAAAATGCAAATGATTAGAGGTAATTTGTCTGGCCCTGAATACGTAACAGTCTGCTCGCTGCATCACAAAACAGTTACTTTTTAACAGAGAAAAGAAACACTGTCATCCCAGACTTGAACTGAAGATGAGAAATAAATAAACAGCTGAAAACGACTGAACCAAGATGGGGCTGAGTGGGACAGAAGTCATTACCACAGGTAGCTCAGTGATGAGCTCTGTGCTTGTCTCTGAGATGAGACTGATGACTTACAGTGAGCTCTGAGTGACTTCAAAGAGACGACTTTTTGACGTTTGCTTCAATAAGATTCTTATTTATGTATTTATTTTACAGTGGAGCTGTTTAATCATACATAAATACACACATTCACACTTAAAGCTGCCCAGTATGACCAGAAGACAGTGATTCATAAATTATCAAGTGATTGCTTCAATGCTTTGCAGACTCTTTATTGTTACATTATTATGAATCAGGACAATACTTTTACACAGCAACTTCCTCAGAGGGTTTCAGTTACCTGGACATTTAAATTCAGTAGAATCACCAGCATAAAAATATAAAACCAAAATTTTTACATTTGATTCTGGAGAAGTGGAGACGAACAGGTGAGCATCAGGGAGCAGGGTCAGGTCATTGATGGGAAACTGAGTCAGTCTGAGGGTAAGTGTTACCATGGTAACAACCCCTTGTTGTGAGAATGTCACACACTAGAGGAGCAGTTTATTAGGAACACCTGTACACCCGTTTGATTGTGATTGTACAAAGACATGCAGATATGGTCTTATTTACCATAAATGATTGTCAAACGTAATTAGACAGACAGGGCAAAATTTAATTAAATCCTTAATCTTCTTTGGTACTTCTGATTTAGCTTTTAGGCAGACAAATCAGTTTCTATGCTTAATGCTACAACAAAAATACCCCACAGTTCACAAAAAAATCCTACTAGAGACATGATTTTATCAATTTCAGAATCCTCCCATATGGAACAGATATATATAAATCTTATAAAGTTTGTATCTGTCTTGTGTGAAACTTGTATGAAAAGCATATAAGAGTGAAAACAGATATAAGATCCCTTGAAAAATTATATAATGAAACTTGTATGTTTTGGATACTTCCTAAAACAATGTATGAAAGTAATGAGAAAGTGGCCACTTTCATGAGTAATCACATATAAGTTTCTTGTTCTTGAGTTACAGCATTCATGACATTTTCAGAAAATGTTACCTCTGACCTTGAGATCAAAGTCACTGAAATTCAAACTCATCCAAGAATTTTAGTAGCTGCACCGAAGCTATCAATTTGAAAAACTTTAAACCAACCTGAGCCGCTGAGTTGTGGCATCATGTGACATCACAGTCATATTTTTATTCTGAAAATACAGACTGTAAAGAATGTTACCTTTGCATCAACAAATCTGTAAAGTCTTCAGTAACCCAACCTGAGCTGCTGAAATATGGCATCTTAAATATCACATTCCTTCCACCAAAACAGACCAAGTGCCCAATCTGGAACCAGTTGCACCTTACAATAACCACCAATGAGTCACAAATGTAGCCTGGGATTCTGTCCTTGATTTCTTTGCATTTTACCATAATTTTTTTTACTGTTATAGTCTGTTCTCAAACTGAAATGTGACCTGGATCTCATCAGACACCATGGTCCTGCACCAACACTGGAAAAAGCTCAAGAGAAAAAAGTTTTATAATGTATAAAGATGCACAGCGCCTTCTTTTTGCTTCAAGAGCAGGTCTAGTCCCAGTGAACAGAGTGTGCCTGAAGACATCTGCTTTCTCATACTTCTGTTTTGTATCTCCTTGTTTTCACTGTCTTTATACAGGATTGTTGATAAAATGTACATTAAGTTCTATGAGTCACAAAGATCAACTATCATCAAACTGATTATCATTATCAAACAGTGGCCTCATTTTACACACATTTTCATTAAAGGCCTTAATAAAGCTGTCCTTTGTTTACTACATATTCCGCCTTTTTCATCTTATTGAATTCATCTCTGTGGCCGGACACTGTAAGACGGGGCACAGACTGCACACAGCTGTTCCTCTGTTGAATCAACAGTGTAAGTAACCCTCCCACAAAAGAAGGTGCATTTTTATTACTTAGATAAACTTTGTGCTCCAACTCATGACTCTATTTAAGGGTGATTTTTGCTGTGAGGATTATTCATGTTAATTTAAAAAAAAAAAATCATTATTACAAGTAGCTGATGAGCCACAGCTTCCTTGGGGATTTTACAAATCAATGGCCTGTAATTCTTTAACACAGTGAAATTTAGGGAGTTTTTTTTAACAGGCTGTATTTAATTGATCTGGTATGCAACCTGATGAAAGTCATTGATTGATAGCAGAAGTTAGGTGAAGATGGAAGACTCACAATGAGAAATTTGGGAGTAATACTGGCCTTAAGGCAGGAAGTAGTATAGGAGATATGTAATGGAAAACTCGATAAAGCTCAGATACCAGATTAGCTGAGAATCTTGGACCGGTTGTCAGGATCCAGGTTTGCTGTGTGACCTAATAAAAGTGATCTTAACAGCAAAAAACCCCAAATTATGTATATATATAATTTTTTTTCAATCAGCAGAAGACACAGTAAGAAACCCAGACTAGATTAAGGTTAATTAAGATTAAGGTTAATTATTGAAGGTGTTAACAGGAAGCTTGGACTGTGCATATTATTGATAATCGAGTCAGAGAAGATGAATGTTCTGAGTTGCTTGAATGTATTGCCGCTTCATGTGAAGCTAGTTCAGCATTTTATCATTTTTATTCATAATTGTTGATTTAATTGGAGGGATTGAAACTGGAACAAATCTGGATTTTAAAGCTATGTTTTCTGAGAGCTAATATACTCAGCTCACAAGAAAAGTATTTATACTCTAAATTTACACATTTTTCTTTTAAAATCAGATTTGACTTTTGCACATGAAATTTTTTTTAGTTTTTGTTTTTTTGCCCAGTTGACCGTTAAAATGAAAGTTAAAAACTGATGCCTCAGTGCTAGAGTGGTTCATGTGCTTTTTTCTTTTGGTTTTTTTTTAGTACACAGAGCTTAGATATTAAAATGTATCTGTATTAAGTTACATTGTGACAGCATGACTCCAAGCACCATATTGTCTACATGACAAAGTATTACAAATATATAGTGCATCCATCGATCCTTCCTCTTCTGTTTATCCTTATCAGGGTTCCTGCTGGGAGGGCTGGATCCTAGCTCAGCTACCATATGGCGAGAGGCAGGGTTCACCCTGGACAGGTTGCCAATCTGATGTAGGGCTAACACACCGACAGGAAACCATTCACTGCTTAATCATCAATTGACCTAACCCCACTAACAGCATGTCTTTAGACTGTGGGAGGAAACTGGGCAGAACCTGCACCAACATGGGGAGAACATGTGAACTCCACACAGAAAACCTGTGGCCAGAGGGTGGAGCCAAACTCAGGACCTTCTTGTGAGGCAACAGTGCTAACCACCATTCCACCATGTGGCCCAAAAGATGACAACAGAGAATAAAAACTATTTGTACTGAAAGTGCTGAATACTGACAAAAAAATGTGCAGGTTTAAACAATATTTCCAATAAACGTTATGTTATGTTATGTAACAGGTGTCAAATGACTCAAAAAAGGAAATCTGGCCCTGAACACAGTCTGCTGGCGGTATCACAAAGAAGTTACTTTTTAACTGTGATCATGCAGAGAAAAGAAACAATGTCATCCTGGACTTGAACTGACACTCATAAATCACTAAACAGCTGAAAACATCTGAACCACGAGAGGGCTGAGTGGGACATCAGTCATTTCTACAAAATTCTCCCTGTTTGCAGAGGAGCTGTTTCATTACATATAAATACACACAGTCACACTTAACAGCTGCTGAGAATAAGCAGAAGTTTGTGATTGTTGGATCATCAAGGGAAAGAGGACCCACTTTCCACTGGGGACAAAGAGGGAACCTCGGTCCACTCCTGACCATGATGGAGTATTCTTCATCTCTGTTACTTCACCACTAGTTTTCTTTTTTTTTTTTTTTTTTGCCTGTCCCATTTGGTTCTTTAGCCGTCAGAATTGTTGTCTGAAGACCAACAAGGATACCCAATGGATTTATTTTGCCAAATGGATCAACGTGGCATTGCCGTATTGGTCCATTTGATCGACCTTTGTTTTTATTATTTAAACTTTATTATTTAAGCGCGCTTGTATTCAAATGGTTTCCACATGTAATGGTCTGCAAGAGGATGTAGAGAGCCATAGCCCCGTCCCCCAGGGCATGAAGGAGGCATGGAGGAGATCCAGGCCCCAGACATCCAGAGGCCCCAGAGTGCGAGAGCCCAAGGAGGACCACCGGAGGGGCATCCGTGCCACCTTCATGGGAAGGGCTGAGGATCCCCAGACAAGGCGTCACCCAGTAGCCACCGAGCAGAAGCTAGAGGGGGCTGCACCGGCGTGCCCGCCGGCTCTGCCGGCAGCCAGCTGTGCCAGAGTGAACCAAGCCGCAGGCCCAGAGGCCAGAGGCCTGAGGGCCCCCCGCACCACTAGTTTTCTTGATCATGTCTATGGTCCAGCTTCATCAGATGCAGCGTGATACAGAGTATAAATCACACTATTCACGGATTTTGCTCCCAGTTCTTTCTCCTAGATTTCTCCCCTTTTGTGAATGAAAATAAAAAACACTTACAGTAAAAACTGCATTGTGCATTCAAACTCTGTCTCTTCTTCCGGACGGATGTGACCATGTTATCTTCTAATACAGTGGCTTGCAAAAGTATTCGCCCCCCTTGAACTTTCCCACATTTTGTCACATTACAGCCACAAACATGAATCAATTTTATTGGAATTCCACGTGAAAGACCAACACAAAGTGGTGTACACGTGAGAAGTGGAACGAAAATCATACATGATTCCAAACATTTTTTACAAATAAATAACTGAAAAGCGGGGTGTGCGTAATTATTTGCCCTAAAGGACTATTTAGCACCTCCTGGATGTCAGCTCACGAGGTTTGTGTGTTTTATTTTCTGTAATCAAGGATTTTTGATTGATTAACACTACTTACAAGAGCGCATTTTGATGTGTTTTGTTTTATTGTTTTGTCCGTGAGCAGTTCTCACGGGTTGCCAAGACCAGAATAAACCCTGTTCTATAACTACATCGTGCGTACGTCAATCCTTGAGGGTGCTACACTGTCCATAGGACAACTATTAGTCGTGCACTGCACAAAGTTGGCCTTTATGGAAGAGTGGCAAGAAGAAAGCCATTGGTAACAGAAAACCATAAGAAGTCCCGTTTGCAGTTTGCCACAAGCCAGGTGGGGGACACAGCAAACATGTGGAAGAAGGTGCTCTGGTCAGATGAGACCAAAATGGAACTTTTTGGCCAAAATGCAAAACGCCATGTGTGGCGGAAAACTAACACTGCACATCACTCTGAACACACCATCCCCACTGTCAAATATGGTGGTGGCAGCATCATGCTCTGGGGCTGCTTCTCTTCAGCAGGGACAGGAAGCTGGTCAGAGTTGATGGGAAGATGGATGGAGCCAAATACAGGGCAATCTTGGAAGAAAACCTCTTGGAGTCTGCAAAAGACTTGAGACTGGGGCGGGGTTCACCTTCCAGCAGGACAACGACCCTAAACATAAAGCCAGGGCAACAATGGAATGGTTTAAAACAAAACATATCCATGTGTTAGAATGGCCCAGTCAAAGTCCAGATCTAAATCCAATCCAGAATCTGTGGCAAGATCTGAAAACTGCTGTTCACAAACACTGCCCATCTAATCTGACTGAGCTGGAGCTGTTTTGCAAAGAAGAATGGGAAAAGATTTCAGTCTGTAGATGTGCAAAGCTGGTAGAGAGATACCCTAAAACAGCGGTCCCCAACCCCCGGGCCTCAGACCGGTACCGGTCCGTGAGTCGTTTGGTACCGGGCCGCGAGAGTTGAGGCTCAGGTGTGAAATGTATAGTTTTCAGGGTTTTTATCAGTTTTCAGCGTTATTTTGTTATCGTTTTTATCGTTTACTCGGTTTTCCTGGGTCTTTTCACGTGTGTTATGAATAAATTTTCTTTTTTTCGGTACCGGTACTAGTTTTATTTTGTTGTATTTGTTGTACACCTTAAAGGCCGGTCCATGAAAATATTGTCGGGCATAAACCGGTCCGTGACGCAAAAAAGGTTGGAGACCGCTGCCCTAAAAGACTGGCAGCTGTAATTGCAGCAAAAGGTGGTTCTACAAAGTATTGACTCAGGGGGCTGAATAATTACGCAACTTCACGGTTTGTTGAAGACTGGCCAGTCAGTTGGCTTATTTGAACAGTCACCAGGAGGAACAATGCCACCATTTCTGTGATCTAACATCAAAGAGACCTGCTTTGGTGATAATTTATTTGAATTTCAGGAGTGAAACCACACCTCGATACACACCCTTCCAGCTCTATATATTCTCCCCCACTTCATTCACATCTTATTAGCAAATGGAGATCTACCCTTTTGCCCTTTGATTCCTTCCTCAAACCGCAACCGGCATTTCACAAAATTCAAAGTGTTTTTCAAGTGATGTCAACTCATTATAATGTTTGACAAAAATGCATAATTTTTTTCTTAAGTCAGGAATGCAGTTCCTCTTGGTGCCACTTGAGGCTGGCTGTGTCAGTCCTCAGAGAGACCCATGAACAGCTTAAGGCACTAAAAAGCATTTTCACAGCTTCTGGCATCACTGGATAGTTTCCACTCTGATAACAACTGCATGAACTTTTGAAACCCCATTCTCAGGGATACTCAAGTTAGAGGTATGGCTGCTTTGATTTGTCTGGACGCAGGTAGTTTGATCCGATTGATAACTACAAGGCCTAAAGTCCACTATTTTGAGTCAGTCAGACTTCTATTGTTGTGTCACTAGAATTATGGCTTTGAGCATTTTTAATGGACAGTCTGTCTAGAATTGTCGCTCTAAATAGTCAATATCTGTACTCGTGTTTTGTACCCACACAGCTCACTAACAAACGTTAGCTGGTATTTCAGCACGCTATCCTTTCATGTAAATGTGTTCACCGCTGGCTAAAAACAACAAAAGGTCGACTAACATTACTATATCTGTGAGTCCCACTGTGGGGCGGCTCCAAGTGGGCCATAAAAGTACTGCAGTAATGAGAGAAATTCCTTTTTAAGTTACTCCCAAATATCTTAAGTTACATATTTATATACATTATGTCCAAATTTGTATACATTTTATTTATATAAAATGTATATAATTGAATTTAAACTGGTAACAGGAGGTGGTTAGTTAGTTACTATTACTCATTACTCTGACCTAAATTTACTGAAGCTTGAGCACAGTCAGGTCACTGATGGAATCGAAAGCTCCAGAGGGGAAATCACGCCAGTCTAAAGGTAGGTGTTACCATGGCAATAACGTCTTGTTGTGAAGATGAAAGAGTCATGCAGTAGAGGAGCGGTTTATTGGCAACACCTGTTAACTGTGATTGTATCCAGTGTGCTGCAGCCATGATACCAAACAGATATAGTTCTTCAGTTAAGCTTCACAATTCATTCCTCTTGGGGGAAAAAGGAAACATAATTAGACAGACACTGCAAAATTAAAACAATTCTTTAATTACGTGACTATAACAAGTAATTAAAGAATTACGTATCCACTTAACACACGCATCCACTTAACACACTGTTTACGGCAACAGCTACACCCTTTTTGCGCATGTTCTTCCTTTTTCAGCTATTTATTAATAAGTGACCTTTATGTATATATATGCCTGTATATATTGTGCTATTCTTAGTTAGCGTATTGTCTGTCTTTGTTAATGGTTGTTTATAATGGAGCACTGTAACGAAAAAGAATTTCCCCTAGGGATCACTAAAGTATTCTGATAAATCTTCTTTGGTATTTGTATCCTTTTACACAGAGAAATCAGTTATTCAATGTGTTTTGGGGACATGCTGGCAAAGGCATTGAAATGTATTTTGTGTGCATACAAAACACTACATATATACACAGTGTTTGGGAGTAACGGAATACATGTACCGCCGTTACGTATTTAAAATACAAAATATGAGTAACTGTATTCCGTTACAGTTACCGTTTAAAAAGGTGGTATTTAGAATACAGTTACTTTGTTGAAATAAATGGATTACACTGCGGTACTTTCCTGTTTCATTTTGTCGCGGGTCAGGACTGTTTGGGTTTTGTTTGACAGCTACGTTCTGTTGTTCCAGGCGGCAGCGTTACGGTTGCCATGGTTACAGGGCGACGCTCTCTCTCTCTCTGCGACTGTGTGTTTCCTGGGTGAGAGAGAGCGCCTTTTCGTTGCTGTTGTTGTTGTGCTAAGCTAACAAGCAGAATGCTACAAGCATAGCTCTAAAAAATGTAGCATCATGGGCATTGTAGTCCGTGCTGCAGGGAGAATGGACTGCCATACACGTTATGTGTCTGTGAGTGCGAGGAGGGAGAAAAAGGGGAGTGGAAAAGTACGAGGTGTCATCGAGCAATAACGGGAGCTGGAAGCATGTAAATATAATAATAACGACTTCAGCCAAGAAGAGTGCCTGACGAGCCCAGTTGTAAGTAAGCTATTAAGACTCGACTGTACACTGTGTTCGTGTTTTCCTCCGAAAACAATAAGTTCCGTTGAAGCAGCCTTTCAACGCCTCTCTCTGTTTCTCGCAAGAAAAGTTGACCCACACAACAAAGTAAAGCTATTTTTCAGCTACGAGCCGACAGGGACCCCGCCGTAGTAGTCAGAGCTCCCTTTACTACAGTTCGGAGCCGTGGACCTTCAGTAATAGTAATAAATCACACAGCAATAGTACATTCATGTAGTTGTAAAAAGCATGATAATATATTAAGTAATCCAAAGTATTCAGAATACGTTACTGTCATTGAGTAACGTAACGGAATACGTTACAGAATACATTTTGGGGCATGCATTCTGTAATGGAATACATTTTAAAAGTAACCTTCCCAACACTGTATATACAACAATAACCCCAAGGTTCATGCACGAACCCTCAACTAAAAAACAAACAAAACTGTCACTGGAGTTCTGTTTTGGTCAAGTAACTTCGACCTTTTATTGACAAAACGAGTACAGTTAAACAATATTTCTATAAATCATTACTGGAAGACGTCCCACTTTTCATACCACAGTCATAGTTTTATTCTGAAAATACAGACTGTAAAGAATGTTACTTTAGTATTAAAACATCAGTATCTTCCTTCCACCAAAACAGACCAAGTGCCCAATCTGGAACCAGTTCCACCCTACAATAAAAGTTTTTTGTTCTGTTATATTCTGTTCTCAAACTGAAATGTGGCCTGGATCTCACTGTCCTGCACCAACACTGGACAAAGGTCAGCAGAAAAAAGTTATATAGTGTGTAAAGATGCACAGTGCTTTCTTTTTGCCTACAAGAGCAGGCCTAGTCCCAGTGAAGAGAGCGTGCTTTTGTGTTTCCTTGTCTTAACCCTGCCTAAGATGTACATGAAGGAAAGAGGTGGACTGCTCCAACAGTTGCAAGCAAGGATACACAGGTTTATCAGTGATGTTTAAAAGAAGTGTGACTAACTGTATGCAAACAATATCTTTAAAGTTGCTACATACTGCTACAGTGTGAATGGTATTACAGCAAAATATAAAATGAAATGAGAGGACTGGACGCTTCATAAAATGTGCATTAAATTATTTGCAGGTTCTGTATGTTACAAATTGACTGTAAAAATATCATCAAACTGATTATCATTATCAAACAGTGGCCTCATTTTACACACATTTTCATTAAAGGCCTTAATAAAGCTGTCCTTTGTTTACTACATATTCCGCCCTTTTCATCTTATTGAATTCATCTCTGTGGCCGGACACTGTAAGACGGGGCACAGACTGCACACAGCTGTTCCTCTGTTGAATCAACAGTGTAAGTAACCCTCCCACAAAAGAAGGTGCATTTGTATTACTTAGATAAACTTTGTGCTTTTTGTCCAACTGTCAACTTTGCATCATTTCAGCAGTGGAGTGAGGACGGTGTTGGTAATGACTCCAGCAGCGAGGATGAGGATCATGATGAGTATCGCCAGGCCGCGCCGTAACACCAGCTGTGACACTGACAGAACATCTCCCACTGTAGTGGTGTTGGTGGTTTGACTCTCTTCTGGTATTTGCATCTCCATCAATACGTGGTCCACCTCGGCGCTCTCACCACTGGATGCAATAGTACTGATTGGGGTCTGGATGAGATTAGAGTCTAGGGTTTGGAAAGAGAAGTATGAATAAGACACTGTAATAATGGGATGTTTCAGCCAGTTTGCCCACTCACCTCTATTTCCCATCTTGATCGTGTCTTTTTCTTCTTTGACGCGGACTCCCGCTCGCACTTCAGCCTGATCAGACACAACAGTCAATGACATGCTTTGATGAGTGAAAGTGTGATAAACTGTCAATAGATGCAGGTGTGCACCTCTTCAGCAGCCTTCTTCCAATTGAGTTTGCACAAAAATGTGATGAAAAAGATCGACTGCACGAACACGCAAACCGTAAGGCCTGCCCAAAATCCTACAGCAGAAAAAACAGAAGAAGAAGAGTTTTAATGGGTTGCCTGCTTGTCAGGCCGGAGGTACATTTAATTTCTGACTGCTGCACACATTTGTTCCCAATACAGCATAACCTGAAAGACTTAACATGCGGTGATTGTCGCTTTCGCATAGCGTCAGCAGTATATGCATCATTTTAATGAAAGACAATTTAAGGTAAGATTAGATAAAGAATACTGTCTAAAATGTTTCATTTAAAAGGTTAAAGATTTAATTTTTCCTATTAGTACTTTTTTTTCTTTACATCTAATGTATTTATTTTTCTATGTAATTGTAATTCTGAGCATTTTGTATTTCATGATTTTGTGTAAAACTGTAAATAATCACCGAAAGATGACAACAACAGCAAATAATATTTTCTCTTATCTTGAATATGTCACATTAATTTACTGTGAAGGAAAATAAAAGAACTTGGAATGACTTCACTGCTCTGCCACCCTCACCTACAACTCCCATTTCGGCTGCAAACATCAGGGACACGCCAGTGGGTAAGCCAATAAAGTAGTACCCGATCAGGTTACACAGAGCACCAACCGACTGCTTTCCTACACCTCTGACAACTCCTCCAGTCACGCCCTGTAAACACAAACACAGATTTCTCTGAATCACATTTTATATTTTTCAGTATTAGCCTAAAATGTTGATCACTGCTGTAAAATCATTTCTTACTGCAATTGCATCACCAAGATGCAAGAAACCAAACACCAACATGATGTCAGAAACCCTCTGCAAAATATCACTAAAAAAATATGTGCAGTTAAAATACAGTCAAACACCATGAAGCATACACAAACTTGAAAAACGACCTTCAATGCAATGAGCTCCATGTAACATGAAATTATTTGATTATTGTGTTCGTTTTTATCTAATCAACAATGTAAACCAGTCTTGTTTCAGTTAATGAAATGGACCCTGGGACAAAGGGATGAATAACAAGCGTAACTGTTTTTTTTTTATTTGGCACCCGTATGTGTCTGTGAGTCAGCATGAAAGTTAAAGCCTTACTTAACATTCAACAGTTCAAGCAGCCACATAAAACAACCTGATGTGACCTATACAAGAATACCAAAATAAGTAACGGAGAAACTCGTCCTAGAGTAGAGGTTAAAGGTCAGAAATTATACTTACAGCTCTGAAGTAAAAATGTATCCAATTACATTTTTACAGGCACAGAAAATAGCGCTGACAAAGCACGCTATTATGACTGCAACGAGAAAAAGAAACCAGAATAAAATGCATTACACTCTTTTAAAATCATTCAATTTTAATATTGAAGGAAAAAGCGATGACAAGAACACAGAAAGCACTTTAAATACAGCAGCCAGGTTTATTAGATTACATTTTTATTGATTTACTCTGATGGGTCAAGAGGACACAGGCAGCCAGTGGATTTAAACCCATGACCGTTTTGCTGTGAAGTACCTTCCTGCATGGTTTATAGCTCGGTACAGCTTCCTTCCACAGTCCAAAGACATCCATGCTAGGTTAGCTAATGATGGGATAAGCTCCCATCAACAATATGGTATTGGATAAGCTGTTAAGGAGGTGGCAGGACGGATGGATTTATATTTTATTACATTTATGCTTCATATGCTTATTTAACAATATTTTATTCAAAATTTTCTATTCATGAGGCTCAATATGAAATGAAACTAGAGCTGCTACTGCTCAGTTATCAGTATTTTTAGTGCTTTCCATTTATGTAACACAGACAATAATACGTCGGTTCTTACATGCACAGATGATGGGGACTTTGCTTGACAGCTTGGCCTGCTCGATGTTTCCTGCACCAAGTGCATTCCCAACCCGTACACTGGCAGCACTAGCAAACCCTAGTGGAATCTATGGAAAAAGTCCATGTGTAATTCCAAAATGTAACGCCAAGTCAACATGCAAGCAAAACTGAGTGGAGTTACCATGTATGCTAGAATGGACAGCTCGTAGGTTATTGACTGAGCTCCCAACTCGGCCTCACTGATCACACCGGCCAGGAATCCTCCCACTTCAAACATCCACCACTCCAGACAGAGCATGAGCATGCTGGGGACAGCCAGCTGGACAAAGGGTCCCCACTCCTGGAGACAGTCAAGGGACCAACCTGTGGGTCAGAGTGACTCTATATGTCATCTTTCAAACTATTGGTTTAAATTATAATTTTATGATAGGCCTAGGATCAACAATTACCAATGAAGGATTTACATATATTTGACCTTACCATGAAATGTTATTTAAATCCCACACGTTTTAACTATTACAGAGATGTCTTAAAGTTTATTGAAACCCTCCTGTTAAAGAATAGTAACTGTCACGAATGACACAGCAAAATAAAAACATTTCAGCAAGTTCAAGATTCCCTGTAGAAGTAAAATGACTGACCTGCCCATGTAGCCTTATGCAGACCTCTCAAGTACATGTAAATGAATAAGACTGCTGCCAGCAAATACTGGGAGATGGCATTGGCTGCTGCTGATCCACTTAAAGACAAAAACACCGTAAAAAATAAACATTTAATGCCACATATTTAAAGTGACAATCAAATGAAACGCTATCAACAGAGCTACCCAAACTAAAATTAGAAGGTAATGTAAGTTTTATTTGACTTTTTAGTCATTTAATCTATCGTGCAATCTGTGTTAAATTCACTGAATCATTAAATAAAGAATTTAAAACACATTAGTTTTCTTTGACTGAATTTAGAGTTACATTCAACCAATGATGTCACAGGAATGATGGAGGAAAACTTACGCAACACCCAAATCCAGCTGATGGATGAGGACGTAGTTGAATATTGCGTTAAAGACATTTCCAATTGCTCCAGTTATAACTTGAGGACATATAATTCCCTGTACACCAAAGCACAAAATACACATAACATTCATGTTAATGTTTTAAATGCACAGCCAACTATTAAGGTAATGTTGGGCCATATGCACGTTCAAGCACCTGATTTTGAAGATACCTCCCCTGCAGCTGGTACATGAAAGCAGCCTGAAGAAAGCAAACATTAAATGATAAGAGACTCATTGACAGAAGCGAAGAACAAATTTGAGCACATGATCGGATCTTAGGTTAATCAGCACGCTAACACTTTTTACTGAAGATAATAAACAGCCAAAGCTGAGAAACATGTCAAATGACAATAAGTTACAGTTACTACAGATTCATTGCATTTATATGCCTCCACTGAATGTCATTAACCCTTGTCTACTCTGTCCCAGAGTTTGTGGGATTGCTTTCTGATTTTCTGCAATATAAGTGCCTTAATGTGACTGTTGTGAATTGGAGCTGCTAAAAAAATGAACTGAGCTAAGAATTTGGACAGTTAGCTAAGGTCCTTTGAATCTAGGCAAGGCTTGTATGTTGTCCCTGTGCCTGTGGGTCCTCTTTGGGAATTCCAGCTTCCTCCCACAGTCCAGAGACATGCATATTAGGTTAACTGGTGATTTTTAAATTGGCTGGAGATATAAATGTGTTCGTGAATGGTTCGTGTCTCTTCATTAGCCCTGCTATACACTGTGCAGGTTGTACCCTGCCTCTAGACCTGTGACAGCTGGGATAGGTTCCAGTGCCCCTGCAACCCTGATTTGAACAAGTGGAAGAAAATTTACGGATGGCTTGAACTGAATCCTCTGGGAATAATGAGTGTTTGATGTTAATACATTGTAATAACAACCTAAAACGTTAAGCTGCTTCTGGAGAAAAAGTCGTCATCAACCAAGATCAGCAGGCGTCAAACATGAAAGACCGCACAAACCTAACCATGTGTAAATCTATTAAACTGTTAAGAACTTTGCATCTGGAACAGAGATCTAACAGATCTTTTAGCTGTGCTGAAATTGGTTATTTAACACCTTTCAAAACTCTGTCAAATCAAACTCACCGGCAGAGCAGGCATGAAGATCTTCACATAGAGCTGGGAAAGGCTTCATGTGGAAATGAAAAGACAAAGTAAGCCTGCAACACTGTTGATGGTGACTGCACATAAATTATGGGCACATTGTATTTTTCTTGTTCTTTTACTTCATTCTGCACATTACTGTTTCCTACTTTGGTAAACAACAGTGACTTCATTGTGTTATGCTGTAAAATAAACCCTGTGTGACCAATGATGATGCTTCATTTTTGAACTTATCAGATCCAACTAATCCCAAATAGTTTAGACAAACTGAAAATGCATCTCAGGTCTCGTGATGTCAATTACGTTTTTTGCAACTTTACCCAAAAGTCGAGACATGTCACTGGCATGTTAACATAGCATGTAGTCTGAGACGCTGCTGGGCTGTAAACCAGCACACAAATCTAACCAGTTATTCCTCACAGGTTAGTAATGATGAACCCTAAACTCACTTGCATAGAAAGCTGAGTGACTTTAACAGCTGACATGCAAATTGCTGTTTTCCTGAGTTTAATTTTAAAGCCCTGCAAGTACAAAGTTAAATATTTCCATAATCTGTGTGAAGAGGTCATAATTTGTTCTCCTGAATGAAAAATTCATGCCTTTGCATTACTGAATTCACATATTTGTGTTATGTTTAGAAAAAAGTCAGTGAACAGTAAACAGTAAGAACCAGCACACTGACAGTTCAGATTAAAAACTGAACAACGGTGGTGAAGAAAGTGGAGGATTTAGCAGTTAAACAGACATTTCTAGTCTATGATACTTCAACAAATGAACAAAACTGGTTTAAAAATATTTTTACACAGCTGGTACCACAGTTCTTTTTCTTTTTGGCTTTAGCTAAAATCTTTGTTCAGGAAAACGTCTGAATTTTCCAGTGCTCAGTTAACTGTTCACTGCCACTGCAGGTATAATGTGCTTTTAGATTACTGCATTGTTTTGCACAAACTAATAGTGCTTGGCATTTTGCATAATTTGTGTTTCTTTAAGAGTGAGACAGACACATGCTCAGCAGTGTCACAACATCCATGCGTCTGTTATTGCTGGTTAATAACGGCTCACCTGGCGACCTCTGGACTCTGTTTGACAGCAAGTAGGAGAGGCTCAGTGTTGATGAGGATGGCCCAACAAGGGAAACAGGCCAGCAGCAGAATCAGAACTCCCCTCTGGAGAATCACACCCACACGCTTCAAGTTACCGCTCCCATACGTCTGCGTGAAACAGGTAGACAGACGCTCGGGTGAGAAAAGTTGGAAAACACAGAATCCCACCAAAGAACAAGGGTATGACTGATCATAGAAAAATAACTCCACACAAAAGCTCAGTGTTGAGATGTTTAAAAGGGCATTCCAGGAGAACCTGGGAACCCAGCTGTGCTGCTTGTGTTTGTCTTGGTTACACAAATAAAGTGAAAGCTCTGGTGAGGACCCTACCTGAGATATGAGGGTATCACAAGTTAATGACAAACCGGTGCCAATGGAAATACCAGTGACGTTAACTACCTGCAAACGAAACACAACATGCATAAAGTGGGGTAAAAAATGATGCATATTTACAGTTCAACAACAAAGGCACTGAAATGTCTGCTCACCGCAATTGATAATGCTACAGCTGCAAGTTCAGTTTTCCCCAGGTGACCACAGAACACCGTGCTGACAAAACCGATCATGAAAATCATGAACTGGGAAATGACCTGAAGTACAGAAGAGGAGATCCTGACTCTGTGTTGTATTTAGAAATACATTTAAAGGAAAAATAAATAAGTAATGAATATGGTTAAAACATTTAGTAACTTAAGGATGTTAAACATTTAAGAAATATTGAAGCAAATGTATGTTGTTGAGCTTTAAGCAAAATCTGGACTAATTTGACATATAATCCAAATAAGCCATAAAAACACAATTAATGCATCTAAAATTAAATAAACATGATGCCAAACTGATAGGTTTGTAGCTTGAACCTATTCGCTGGAACGTTGAAGACAATATAATTACACAGCAAAGCAAGACACAAGGCACCAAAGTTCTCTGGTTTACTCATGCATGAGGGAGACCTGCCTAGAGCCAAGTGTCGTCCCACCACTTGACCTCCATCAGACTCTCAGCCAGGCTCCCCATAGCACTCCTTTTATTGTGGTTACATGAATATGCATAGGGTCATTAACATATAGCATCTTACATAGGTATACATGTGAACAAAGAATACTGTGTGTGTGTGTGTGTGTGTGTGTGTGTGTGTGTGTGTGTGTGTGTGTGTGTGTGGTACTGCTGATCAAAGGGTCATATACATGAAAGCACAAAGGCAAACATCCTTGACACGGGAAGAGGGTAGCCCCCCCCTCACCCTAGATGGTTCACCCTAGATAACACGGTGAGGAACTCCTGCAGCTCATCTAAACAAAAAGCACTTAGACTAGAACAGACGTAGCTACGTTAATCCTACCATAAAACAATAAGAGAAGGTACGACCTCTCTCGTGCTCCCAGGATGTGGGTGTGCATTCTAGTGTGGAATACACACCAAGCCTCTGCAGCCTGTTAAAGATCACACAACCTATCACTACACAATTAATTATACACCTCTAAGCATACATGGTTAAATATTTCTAAGCATAAATGACAACCAACAATACAAAACCTAACACAAACCTGTCTAAGCAACTAAACAGATATAAACAGCTCGATCCTACAGTCCCGGGTTTGTTTAGTTTAAACAAACGGGACGAGATATAACACAGTCTTAATAACGAGTCCCAAGTTTACTGACACATGGCACAACGTCTGTAGTAAATCAGCTCTTCCTGTCAGTAACATCACACAGAGAGCGACAAACAGGGATGCCAAATAATGTCCGAATAAAAACACCACTACAGTTAAATATAGCTATTCAGTTGTGTCCACACAGTCTTACCACTGGTCCCGCTAGTTTGAAAAGTTGCACAAGCTCATTGCGGTAAACTGTCGGAATGAATCCAGGGACACATTTCTGGCAACAGCCGCGGGAGCTCTGTGCCACTTCACCTTCCTTTAAATCCCCCCTCGCTGCCTCTGTGCATTTTCCTGCTGTTTTTACCGAAGCGTCCATAATTGAACAGATCCAAGTGTTCTCTGCAAACAGCCGGACTGCTTTCTGTCACTGCTTCGCTCTCAGCAGCTACTGTATCTAGTAGAGGCTGATGTTTTGATAACGGGATCACGATGAGGAGGGGCCAGACACGCGCTGTAAGTTGAGGAGTGTCCTCGTGCATGTGTATACTGCTGCTGGGAAGTTTGGGAGTGTTTACACTTGTAAATAGCGCGTGCCACAGCACGGCGACAGACCCGCTAAGTGTGTGTTTAACACTCTCTGTCTAATCTATGGGGAAGGAAGAGAAACCAAACAAACAATTTTTATTTTAGTTCAGTAATTGGAAAAAAGATAAAAAATCTAGGTGGACAATAATTTCATAACAGTAGAAGTATGGGTGCAAAAAAACAGAACAGTCTTCCTCACACTGACTTGCATAAAGTTCGGTCCTCAAACTAATATACATTAACATACTTTCATCAGAAAAAATGTTGAAAATTAATAGTTTTTGCAGGTCAGACTGTCTGCAGAGTCTGTTTGCGATGCTGGATTGTTTTGCATCTGGGCAACTTTGGTTCAGGTGGTTGAGCAGGTTGTCTTGCAGGATCCTTGGGTACTGACCCCCGAGTTTGTTTGTGTGTGTGTGTGTGTGTGTGTGTGTGTGTGTGTGTGTGTGTGTGTGTGTGTGTGTGTGTGTGTGTGTGTGTGTGTGTGTGTGTGTGTGTGTGTGAGAGAAATTGTAAGAAAGTCCTTAGGTATAGATAAAAGCAATATATGAACGTGTGTGTTTGGGTCAGCTGAGTAGGAAGGTGCTACACATAGCAGCATGGCTGCTTTGTTTGACAGGCGCACAGACACAGATAGCTGTAGGTGGCCTGGTTTCTCCCTCTGACCTATCCTCACTCCTGTGTTTGTGTTGTTGGTGCCTTTTAAACAATTTTATCAGAATGGCGTGATAAATAATAATAATACAGTGTGTTGTTCGCCTGCCCAAGAGGCTGTGCATTATTTGTATATTACTTAGCACTTAGGAGGTATCTGTGGCTATAAGATGGTAATATCACAACATTCCTCTTTTATATACAATCTATGTTTTTAACTCTTGAAAATGACTCTGAACAAGGTTATGCAAGTGGTGCAGGACTTCCATAAATATTAACATAGAGAGAAAAGACTGGAAATATTGATAAATGATAACTAAATAATGGGTAAATAAACAAAAAAACTAACAGTATACTATATGTAGATTAATTGTAAAATATTGGTCAAATTAAAGGTTTTTTTTTAAATTTATGTACAGATTTTTAATGTATTTATTTCGGCGTGAGTCATTTCGATCTTCTACGTCTCATGTTCACTACACCTGAATACGTCTTAGTCTAGGAATACAATTACAGGGTGTTTTATAATGTTGATAAAGATTATCTACCAGTAAGAGGTTTAGTTTAAGAAATTAATCTGGTTTAACTAGACTTATCATGGGAAAGTCACCTAAATTAGAGTGGCCCGCAGTAAGAGCTTTCCTTCATGATTAAAAAAAAGTACCTGCTGGACTGACACAGCATTTCCACAAGGATAGTCTTTACAGCTGGTGGTTAAAGTGAGCACCTTCAGTTAATGGAGCCGTTTCATCATGTAGCTGGTGCTACAGAAGTACAAAGTAAGCAAGGGGCAGCTAACTTCAAATGTAGTGTCTGAAACTGCTCAGCAAATCTCACCAAACACAAACTGTTACACATAAACCGCAGTTTGGCACACACTGTGTCTGCGAGCCACAGCTGTTCCAGCGGTCTACAGTCGCCGTAGTAAAGAACTGGCAATGAGTTATTCACGTCACTGTGGAGGAATTAAAATCAGCTTGCAAAAAAAAAAAAAAATGCAGTTAGTCACACTTAATTCATGATTTAGCAAAGGGGGAAAGTCGCTTTTTGACATAGGACCATGTATATTTGGAAAGTTGTTTTTCACCTTAATAAATAAGATCTTCTAAAAACTGTAGTTTGTACTTACTTGGATGAGCTTTGTCAATATTAAAATTTGTTTGATAATCCTAAACCTTTTACATATGCAAAAATTAAAAGAAAAAGATCTCAGGAAGGGGGAAATTTTTCACTGCATGGTATATGTTTAAATGACATTTCCAACAAATGGTCATAGTTATGAAACAGAGCTCAAAATGCAAATCATACATAATGTGTCTGGGCCTGACTACGTGACAGTCTGTGCAACAAGTTACTTTTTAACAGTGATTATGCAGAAAGGGAACACGGTCATTCATGACAGATGATCTGGAAACTGGTGAAAATGACTGAACCAAGAGGGGGGTTGAGTGGGACAGAAGTCATTTCCACGGGTGGCTGAGCTCATTGCTACTGATCAACAGGATCAGGTTTCTTTATTGTGAATTGATGAGACCTCTGTTTGTCCCAGAGATGAGACTGATGACCTACAGTCATTTCTAAATGGGTTTTATGGAGCTGCTGTTAATGTGGAATTTCCCTACATAAGCCAACTTTTTGAAGCTTGCTTCATGAAAAGCCTCTTTTTGTTCAGGAGTTATTTATTCATACACGCTCACACTTAAAAGCCACCCAGTATGGCTACAAGTTTGTGATTGTTTAATGCTTCACTATTAAACAGTAAACTCTTTATTTTCAGATTTCCAACAGAAGGAACTCAAAAACATCAAAACAACAGAGGAAATAGAAAAGAATGGCAGATCACTCAAAAATGTATTTGTTCAGCAAAGTCTCAACACTGACTAAACAGACCTTCATCTATTCGTTTAAAGCCTAAACCGATCATGAAAATAAAGATCTCTCTGATACATCTATTTTTAAAAAAAAAGTCCATAGTATGGTCTTTTGAAGCAAAAGGAAGATATAAGAAGACATTGTGCAGTGAAATGTTTGTTCTCGTGAAAAATGCTGGCATAAAATGTTACTGGTGGACGTTTAAGTTCCTTGTTTCCACCCAGAAAATACACATTTTCCATTTGCTTACAATTAATAGTAAACTCACTCACTCACTCACTCACGAAGCAGATTTCCTCATAGACTGCATACTAAAATTGGATACTGGATGCCCCTTGTTGGATAGTAAACAAGTTACTCAGAGCTTCACATTTTAGCCTTTGCAATCTTCGTGTTTTGAAAACTGACAGAAGGATTGAGTGGTGACTCACTAAGAAACCAAGTGAGACTGTATACTCATACAGTGAAGTGCATAACTGCCTTTTTCCTTTGCGATGCTAATGGGACCATAATTTCCTAAGTGAACATGATGTTGTATTTAATAAGATGTAACACCTGTGACAGAGCCACAGGTGAGAAAATGTTTACTGGGGCAAGCAGAACAAGCAGAAGAATTGCTTGCTGCTGTCTGTTATAGAGAATGCACATGTAAGACACTTTAGGTATCACACTTTAGGTATCACATTTCAGACCTGAAAGCATCATCCATCTTTTGTATACAGTCTTTGGGTTTTGATACCTGATACAAGAAATTCTAAATGTGAATTTGGCCTGACGTTAGCATCCGCTCTTTTGGTGTGCAGTAAAGAAAATATGAGAGGGCTGCAGACCAGGAAATCAAAGAGTTTCTGGAAGCTGCACAGAGCTGAAGACTGGAGTAGATTCTCAGTATGGTCAAGCTGATGAGCAGCCCTATGACACTCAAAAATCCATCATTTTAACAGCTTCATTAGAAAGTGACTGATGATTATTCCAGCAAGAAGGATGATGATCATGATTATTAATGCCAAACCACGCCATACAGCCAACTGTGGTACAGACAGAACATCTCCCACTGTGGTGGTGGTGAAGGCTCTACTGCCTGAACTGGCTACAGTTGGGTCTGTGTTTCCTCCCTCAGCACTCAAACACGCAGACTCAGCTCCACTGACCTGGGCCTGACTCTGATGTGAATCTAGAGGTTTGGGGCAGTTAGAGAGAGAGAGTATTTGAGATTAACCCAAAACGTTCATGCGAGCCTCAAAGCAAGACTGTTTCTTATTACTAGTTCTTACCTGAGTGTTCCAGCTCAGCTGTTGCATTTTCCTTTGTGATGTGAACCCCTGCTCTCACAAGAGCCTGATCACAGACATCAAAGACACTGATTGTACATTTTAGCTTCAAATAAGAAAGCTTTAAACTTAAAGCAACTGATGTAGCTACTCACATCTTCTGAAGCCTTTTTCCAATCAAGTTTGCACAAAAAAGTGACGTAAAATATCATCTGAAGTAAGAGGCAAATGACAAGTCCTGTCCAAAGTCCTGTCACCGATCAAAAAAAAAAAAAAAAAAAAAGTTCCTGAAAGCTGCTAAACAAATCCTCTGAGACAGAGTAACACACACACACACACACACACACACAGTTTGGTTTTACCTACAATCCCCATGTTTGCTGCGAACATCAGGGACACACCAATGGGGAAGCCAATGAAGTAGAATGCAACAAAATTACACAAAGCACCAATCAGCTGTTTCCCCACACCTCTAAGAACACCTGCAGCCACGCCCTGCAAGTATCAAACACTGGTCATGCGGATGTCTCACGTGCTTTGTGAATGGTTATTCTGCATGATTTCTCACCGCAATGGCATCACAGATGTGCATGAATCCAAATATAAGCATGACATCAGCAACCCTCTGAATGATGTCTCTATAAAGATATAGAAATAAGACCTTTAAAAGGGTTTTTAGAAACATACTTTAAATTGATATTCATGCTTTCAATGTAACATCTATCTCTAGTCAGCAAACCAATAAAAGGAACAAGTTCAACTGCAGCAGTCAAACTGCATTTGAACCTGACATTGTTATTCCTCACTGCGGAGTTTATTGAGCGTGCTTCAGCTGCTTGACTTAATTATTTAGTAAGACCATAACATTAAACATAATTAAAAAAGTGGCAATATAGTTTATTATTAAGTGTTAGTTTTCCTTCCTTGATTCCTTGAAATTGTCCAATCTTCGTCTAAGGTCCAGTTATTCATGGTTGAGCCCAGGTACTTAATGATAAAGGCAATTTGAAAAAACCAAAAATAGACAGTCTCGAGTGTTTATTGAATATACCGAGTAACCACTCACACTGCTCATAAAAGCAACTGATCTCTTTCATTTAGTAAATTGTTGAATCTCCCTTTGGAGCAAGAATCTCAAAACTAGTTACAGACATTTACTTGAACCACTTGTAGGATTTCCACAATTGCAAGGATGGCTACTGTGTCAAGTCTCCCAGTTTATAAATAATTGTTATAATTAAACAGTCATTTTCGGGGAATGCCACAGGATTGGCTTCAGTTGGGTTAAAATCAGCACTCTGACTTGGATTTTCAAAAACCCCTATATGCTTTCAGTCATCATCTTGCCATCATCTTTACAATATTCAGCTCATGCTTCACCCCTGTCACATTCTCCTATAAATCTGCTTTTAATTAAGTTGGAATTGTTTAAAAGGTCTCTGGCCCCCGAGAGAACAAGCCTCGAAGCATAATAGCACCTCCACCGTGCTTCACACATTAGGAAGATTTAGTGTTTTGTGCCACCACACTTTTTGCTGGGCTCTTGGGATAATTTTGGTTGGCCGGCCACTCCTGGAAAGGTTCACCAATGTGCCATGTTTTTGCCATTTATGTATAAGGGCTCTCACTGTGGTTCTCTGGAGTCCCACAGCTTCAGAAATGGCTTCATAGCCTATTTCAGACAGAGATCTCAGTTGCTTTGTTTCTCATTTGTTCCTGAATTTCCTTAGATCGCGGCATGATATCTGCCACTTTGTCAGGCAGGTCGTATTTAAGTGATCTCTTGATTGAGAGTAGGTGTGAGAGTAATCAGGCCTGGGTGTTGCTAGAGGAATTAAACCAAAGATGTGATACACCACAGTTAATTTATGCTATAACAGGAGAGGGCAATTAATTTTTCCACTTAGTACCATGTAGGTTTGGATTTTTCCCCCTTAATAAACACCATCATTTAGAAACTGCATTTTGTGTTTGTGTTATCTTTGTCTACCACTTAAATTTGTTTGATGAGCTGAGATATTTAAGTGTGACAAATATACAAAAAGAATAGGAAATGAGGAAGGAGGCAAAAACGTTTTCACATCACTGTATTTGAAGTCTGGGTCTGGGTGCCTCACAGGATGAACACTAACTATAAACTGAAGGATTTGTTAAAGGGACCTACCTGCTAAACATTAAACAGTCACAGATCACCGTTGTGCATCAACATGAAGACGATGACCACAGATAATGTATAATAGTCTGAATGGACTTGTGTAACATCACAGACTCAGCTAGACATCCACGTGTCTGCAACAAAGTAAAACTGAGTGTGTGTCTGTGAGTGCACTCACTGCTCGGAGGTGAAAATGTAGCCAATGACGTTCTTGGTAGAGATGATGAAAGCCCCAACCAAACAGGCAACTGCCACTGTGGTGCACAAACAAAGTAAAATGCACAGCGTGAGAGAACAGCTCACATGTAGAAATTTCAAAGAGAGAAGGTGAAGACACGACCTGTGTTTTCAGGGACTGTTTGCATACGTGTTGATAACACATGTAACCAGCCGTTTGCTTTCAATTATTTCTTTTTAAGATTACTCGTTTCTTACATGCACAGATGATAGAGACTTTGCACGATAGCACGGCCTGCTTTGGATTTCCTGCACCAAGAGCATTTCCAACTCTCACACTGGCAGCAACAGAGAATCCCAGTGGGCTCTGTGAAAAGATATGTATTTACACAGTGATAATGTGAAGTATTGAATTTCATGAAAATAAATGATCTCATTAAAGTTAGTTTAAAGGGACATGGCACCACTACCACATTGGTATGATAAGTTCAAAAGTAGAGCTAGAAGCTCGTTATCTTAGCACAAAGATTAGAAACAGACGAAAACAACAAGAGATGCTAGAGCCAGTCTGATTTGTTGTAGTGTAAACTTGCACAAGCTCAAATAAAACTGCCATTAGGATGAAGACAACACAAACACACACACACATGAAGAAACACACAAAGAAACCAAAGCAACTACTGCCAACTTCATTAGAAGAACAGAAGGAAACTGCCAATAAGGCTGGTAGTTTTCCTGGGCTGCAGCGCTGCATTGCATATAATCCAACAATGTTCCCTTGGAGTGGTGAGCATTGATGAGCATGTGCAGTGTGCTGCACAAACTGGAAGTAAACCATGCAGCAGGTGAACAGTCACTGATTTTACAATCCCACATTCATTGTCCTTTATTCATCAGGAATACAGAGTTGTATGGTGGTCATGCTTAAAGGGATCAAAGTCCTTCTTCTCAAGTATAGATTATACAAAGATTTTTTTGTTATAATCTTTTTATAAAATATGTTCTTATGAAGGATTATTAAGATATTTTAAAGCATTTTTATAGCTAAGATTAATTTAAAAGGTTATTAATGGGGTTATTAAGGTTATTAATTTCACTGTTTCATGAAAACAATAGAAAATAAATGGATGGATGAAATAGTCTCTCCAAAAACAGGAAAGGTAAAAATGAAAAAAAGTTACCATATAAGCTACAATGCAGAGTTGGTATGCTATGGACTGAGCTCCCAGCTCAACCTCACTTATCACACCAGCCAGGAATCCTCCGATTTCAAATATCCACCAGGACAAGCAAATCATGAGCATACTGGGAATAGCCAGCTTGATGAAGAGACCCCACTCTTGCAGACAGTCAAGCGTCCAACCTGCAGCAGAAGTTTGAAGAAAAAAACAAAACAAACACCATTAAAAGACGGCCAGCTTTTTAAACATTCACTCGAAGATCACGCTGTGGTCAAGAAAACTGACCTCCCCATGTGGCTTTGTGTAGACCCTTCCAGCAGATGTAAGCACATAGGAACAAAGCCAGCAAATACTGTGACATGGCATTGGCTGCTGCAGATCCACTTCAGTAGTACCATGAGCAGAAGAAGTGACCAAAAATAGAAGAAGGCACTTATTAAGAAATATAACGACACAGTATGAATGGAAAATATCAAGATTAAAACATGTACAAAGCGTCCACAAAAGCAGTTAAATTAGACAGTCTTAAAATAACATTTCATAATTGCTTTGAGTTTTTTCTTCTCCTGCACATTTTTTTTTTTTATGATTTTATGGTTTTGCCAGATTAGATCAACTGGAAGGATTCTATACTGTAAGTATACCTGAGTAAAAGTCAGGGATCTATCAGAATCAATAGGTTTACAGTTTTGAGCACAGTTATACTTCACTGTCTTTGCTAATCTAAGAAATGTCCAGATGTGCCACTGGAACTATGTGATGGACTCTTAGGTTCAAAATCTAAATCACTAAATAATTGTTTTTTTGTTTTTGTTTTAAAGTTTTAACACACCATTCCCGTGAAACACTTAAAGACACATATCTGCACCCTTCTAACCACTTATCATTCAAAAGTGATTAAAACAAAAAACAAACAAAAAAAACTCACGCAACACCCAGCTCCAGGGGATAGAGGAAGACGTAGTTGATGACAACATTGAAGACATTTCCAATTGCTCCAGTTATAACCTGAGGCCACATAATTCCCTGTAACGAAGAGCAAAACGTTTTCCATTTAAACTTAACTTTGTTACATGTCATGAATGTCATACATGTCTTATGTTAGGATACTGGACCTGATTTTGTAGATACTTCCCAAGCAGTTGGTACATAAAAGCAGCCTGGAGATAGAAAACAGACAAAAAGTTTGAACATTTTTTTGTCTTTGAACACATCTGTTGATTCTTGTATGATTGCCGATTGTAACTATTGTTTCTAAGAACTTTGTATATTGTTACTTTGTAATGTGTTTAAAAACTTTAATTGGATAGCTATTAAAATTTTAAAACTGATACATACAATCAAGGAGGTGATATAAGATCAGTAAACTGCAACTTATGTTCTGTTTGACTAATATTGTTGACATATTTTATTTTACGTTTGTTTCATGTATGTCATGGGTTCAACAGTAAGGCAAATCTTGTGTGGATCGTTGAGACAGCTCATTTAAAAAAAATAGAGTTCCATTTTTGTGGTTCACCTCCCTAAGGCCCGGTTCATTTTGGATGATTTCGCAAGTGTCCCTTACGAAACAGGAAGTGCTCAGAGTGGGTGTTCTCCCTTTTAGACATTCTCTGATTTTACTGATAGCTTCCACCATTAGCTTGTGCGTTCACACACAGGATCATGAGGGAAAACTGAATGCATCAAACTCACCGGGAGAGCAGGCATGAAGATTTTCACATACATCTGGGCGAGACTTCAGGCCAGAGAGACAAACACAATGTGTGAAAAAACTACATATCTACAATGCAGGTGTGATTACAAGTGCTCTTTGCCTACAAAACTGATTTGATTCTTTATGGCCTAAATTCAAAAAGGTGCTTGAAACATTTCTCAGACATTTTGACATGCAAGACCTGCAGAGTTGCTGCAGATTTGTCAGCTGCACATTAATGTCGCAAATCTTTTGATCTACCACATCTGATTTACTTCTACTGTAGTGCAGATTTTGACTTAAAGTATATATTGTGCATTTACAGATGATAATTATGAATTTGTCTAATTCTGCTCTAGCTGTTCCTGTTGAACTTACCTGGCGACCTCCGGACTCTGTTCCACTGCGAGTAAGAGGGGCTCAGTGTTGATGAGGACGGCCCAGCAGGGGAAACAGGCCAGCAGCAGAATCAGAACTCCCCTCTGGAGAATCACACCGACTCGCTTCAAGTTACCGCTCCCATACGTCTGCATGAAACATTCAGACAAAGACTTACTGATCACATGACAAAGTAACAGTTCAGGAAAACAAACTTGATACCACAATCTCCTTGTTAAGTTGTTTAAAAAACATAGGCCCCAACCTGAGATATCAGGGTATCACAAGTTGCTGATAAACCAGTGCCAACAGAAATACCACTGACGTTAACCACCTGCAAATAAATAGATACATTCATTTAAAAGCATGTGTTCAGAATCCAAATGAAGACTTACAGAAGGCAGCGACAGAAAAGAGCTGATGTACGCCTCACGTGCGTCTCCTTACCGCAGCTGCTAGTGACACTCCTGCAAGCTCAGTTCTCCCCATGTGACCACAGAACACCATACTGACTGTACTGATCATGTAGACCATCAGCTGAGAAATGAGCTGGGAAAACAAAATCAAACGCATCATTATTATCCAGCAGATCATAAATAAATAAATAAGGAAGAACTGTTTCATTAGAATTTTCATTAGTCAGAAATAGCTCATGATATACTCGCTTCTAAACTTCTTGCCGTCTTTTTTAACATCATATATTTTTAAACGCACAGATCAGGCTTCTAGGAAGGCACCAGAAGTCAAATTCATCATTTAATACCGACGTAAGGACAAACCAAGATTATTTGAGCCAAGAATTTAATTTAGAACTGTTAAAATGTTGTGACATGAAATTTTCTTTCTGTGCTTCAATAAAGTACGCAAGTATGACTGTACAAGTGTGTTTGTTTATGGTTAGTGTTTAAATGACCAAGCGTGTGGTTTAAAACAGTGTTATACATTTTCACATATGAAAAATAACATGCTGATGCTGCTGGCCTGAAACTTGAAAAACTATCAATTTTCAGACTGATGTTTAATTTTTTTTTTTTTTTTTAACTTTCCTAACTTGTTCACAACAGGTCACCAAAGAGGGCAGATTTGTGTCTCTTTAGCCTGTTAGGCTTTTAGCCTGTAATGTGTAAACCACTACAATAAATAAACTGCATAAAAAGCAAAGAAATGTGTTCAGTGGATCTTTTCTTTATTGTCGCAATGCTTCGCTATGACCGTTCTCATACCATTCCCCGTTATATTGGAGATGGTACTAGGGCTCACTCTAAATAATTCTGCAACCTGATTCTGCAGACCACCAGCTTGAATTTGCCCTTCAAGGCACAGGTCCTATCCAGATCAGTCAAACATGGCCGGCTTGGAGCAGACACCAACTGTCCCCTCACAGCTGCTGCCAATTAGGCTTCAATCAGGCACCCGATTGTCAGCATCTAGAGTACCAGAAACTCAAAACACGAGTCAATAGCAGAATAAGCTGTTAAGTTTTTGATGGGCACTACCCAGAAATGTGGCATCATTTAAGGGGAAATAAGCAGGCATGTGTATTTTTTTTTTTATACCTTTTTGAATTTTATAATTTTCATCACTTTGTCTCTTATTGAGATATTTAACTTAATTTAAATTATTTTGTTAAAGTTTCTATTTTTAGTGTTTTATCTTCTGTCGTGCAGGATCCTGCCACTTTCTGATAAACAGATTTAACACATTCAATTAGTAAAACGTGCAACAGTCTAGTTATAATGCTGATTTTTAATACAGCTATGTGGAATCATTGCATTAAACAGTATGCAGCATGTTGTAACTCAGGCCTGAATGTCAGAAGGCTATAAAAGATTTAACATTCAGTAAGCAAAAAAAATAAAAAATAAGACTTTATGTCCGAGTGTTGACTTTTCATTTCATAACCAGATTGGAAAGGTCTTATTTGCGAGACTGTTACAGGAGTTGCACTCAGGTCAGAACTAGCTTAAAATGAAGCAGGTTTTTAAAATTTCATCTTTACTGTTGGGAATAAATAATTTTTCAGTGCCTCAATAATGCGTCTTACCACCGGTCCTGCCAGTTTAACAAGCTGTAGCAGCTCATTCCAGTACACCGGCGGGATCAAACAACGGGTGCTCTTACGGCAAGGAGAGCATCCTTCACCGGAGCTCTGAAGTTCATTCAAGTGTCCGTTCACTTCCCTTAAATAATCGGTAACCGGTTCTAGACCTTCCATGACCAGGAAACGAAACGCTCTAAACCGACTTGGATCCCAGACACCATTTACGGCCTCGTCCCCTGCAGTCACGGACACATGTCAGGCACAGCAGATATCCCACAGCTTGATCCACGCGGAGAAATCCACTGAAATCCCCTCGTGCTTCCACTGAAACGTGACGCGATATGTGACGTAAATGTCTAGGAAACGCTGTTGACGATAAACATGAGTGTGTTTTATTACAAAAACAAACAAACAAAGCTAAAACAAAAACGTCTTCAAAACAACAGTGTGTGATTTATGTTTTGGAGTTTATTTTAAAAAAATACGGGCAGGCTTTTTGTGAGATTATTCCACATCGTCTTCCTCTGCTTTCATTGCAGCCACGTCACGCTCACGAGCAGAATCACGAGACCAATGCCGAATATGGTCCTGAAGAATGTAAAAAAAAAAAAGGCTTGTCATACTGTAAAGACAGCTGTTCCATTTCCATGGAGATATCTGCAGACATGTATGGAGACAAAAAACAAACAAACAACAACAACAAACAAACTGGGAAACTGCTGATTGACGTATGAAGGATTTTAATCGGAATACTATGAAAACAATTGTATCAAAGCTGATGGAAAAAGTGTGTGAATGTCATTTTAACAGCCTGCTGACTAAAGATCTCAGCTCTCTCTCTCTCTCTCACACACACACACACACACACACACACACACACACACACACACACACACACACACACACACACACCCATCAATGTCCTCTTGGCTTCCTTTTGATGTAATGCAGAAAGAACCCTGTATGTGTGTTGCACCCTGCACGTTTACTTCTCTATGCTGTGCCACAGCAAAGATTCAAATGAGATAATTTTGTTTAAAATACTTAAAGAAATACATAATCACGTTTTCATTGTTGCTTATATAGCACAGAATTTTAAGTGTCAAACATATCACTATAAACATCAGCAGAGATCCAAACACTTCAATTGGGCTATTATTGGATTTCACATCAGAGGCTATGCATTAGCAGACAGTAATCGCTTTGGGGTCCTTAGATACTAAGTAAAGCGCTATACAAACACAGGCCATTTACCATTTAGCAAATGATTTCAAAAGACACTGCTCTTGCAGCTGGTACATAAAGGTAGTCTGCACAGAAGTAAGACAGATATAAGTTGAATGGTACAGGATGAGCTACATACATTATTTGTTCTTCATGGTAGGAGCAACCAAACATCATCCAAAACTCTGTTCGAAGTTAAGTTTCCTCTGTATTAAGGATCCAGACCAAAGCCCAGTTCCAAAGACGCTGGAACTCTGTGTAAAATATAAACAATATTTCACTTTATTCATATTTTATTTACAGAAAACTGTTTGAAAATTGTTTAAACTGAGATGTTTTACCATTTCATGATATATATTGGATCATTTTGGAATTGACAACATGTTTGAGACAAGAATAAGTCCCCCCGAAAAGTTGGGATGGCACGCAAAACGCTGGAAAAGTAAGTGATACTAAACAAGTTAACTGGCAACATGACTGAGTGCACAAAAAGCAGCTTAGCTTGCCGAAAATCAAATCAATAAATTAAGTAGTGTTTGGTTATTTTTTTTGTCATTGTGATAAATAGGGTTAAGACCAGGGGCGATTCTAGGATCAGAGGCTTGGGGGTGCTGAGCACCCAGAGAGCTGCCCGTCCAGGCAAGGTAAACTTTACTCGTCACGATGAGACTTCTTCCCTGTCTCTGTCAGTCCCTGCATCCTTAAATGTCTCCAGTTGTCCCGAGTTCCCTCTGACTGTCTCCTTGGTGCATTTAAACCCCTGTTCCTCCCTGTCATCGTCTGTTGTCTTCATCTCCATTATCAGTCATCATAATTTTACCCTCTCTGTGCAAGTCTGCGAATTTCTTTATTAAATCATAAGATTCTTAAATTCATCAAGTCTCTCTGTGCCTGGGTCCTCGTCACAAAACATGACATCACTGTTTTGTACACTTTAACACAATTTAATCCCCACATTTGTGAAAGAAAAGCAAAACACTTTTTTGAAAAGTCTGTAACAAAACCATCAAATCTGATAAAGGTTATTTAAATGCTGCTAAAGACTACTACAGCAAAAGAAAAATGTATTGGAATTTAAAAAAAAAAATACATATCCTAACGTTAATTACTGCGGGAGAATAATGAATGATGCTCATAGTGAGTAAAAAGTAAACTGAGTGCATTTTTTGGACAGAGATTCACTTTTAAAGTGTATGTATAACATAATACAGATACATAAAAATACACTCCAAAAATAGAAGAGTCCTTGAAATGTACAAAATATTATTAAAAGATTAGAAAAATGGAGACACCGTGTCACCTTGAGGTTGGCAAATCTGTCTAACTGAAGGTTAAATGCAGTTAATATGTCCTGTTTTAAGCCAGGCACTTCCACCTCCGCTCAGCCACCATCGCTCTGGCAGCAAGGGCGCTGCTGAAGCACCCCCAAAAATAGGCTAAAATCGCCCCTGGTTAAGACAACATATGATCTGATGACTAAGGTGACTACAGCAGTAGATGTGGTCTTTTCAATCATGTCACATGATCTCTATCAGCAGGTTTGTAGAATTGTTAAACTTCTGTTTATTTGGGTTTAAAAAATCTCAGGGAAGTCTCAAGAAACGCAGCAGCTTATTTAGTTTCTGCTCATGCCTTCGTGCCTGAGGCGCTGACACAGTATCAGGTGGCACTGCCGCCCTCTAGTGCTAAAACTATTTAATGCCACCAGCTGTGTCGCTGCTGACCGCAAAGCCTGAAAAATGTGATGTGACAGAGAAAACCGAAATGACAGAATTAAGCGTCTGCAGGGTGAAATCTCTCAGTACTTCCTTTTGGAAAACCTTTAGATTTTTAGTCACATGATTTTATTGTCTTTTGCCTTTCAATTATATTGTACACCTGTTTAAAAAAAGAAGTTAGGACAACATGTAATCATCACAGTATCCTATAACACAAAGTCAGTTAAACTTCAGTGATGTCAGTCAGACCACTGTGGATCCATTTTTACCTGCTGTGGTGAAAATTAAAGTCTTTTTTTCAGATTTGCTTTTTTTTAAAGTGTCTTTGTAGCTTGAGATGGTGTATTCAGCTAGCCCAGCACCCAGCACAGCGTCAGAGATAAGCCATCACATGTGTGTGGAGGGCATCAGTCCAGCAGCAGGCCCAGTATTTACTCCTCTGTTCAAGAAGGAAGAGGAAGATGATTACGAGGGTCCCACAGAATGACCTCCAGTGAGAACCCATGTGCATGTATTTGGTGGAAATGTTAGAAACAGAATCTGTGAGCATGGAATCAGAGCATGGGCGGGGAATTAATTTCCCCAAGAGGCTGTATGAGAAATCAGGACTCAACGTGGGGCCCTCCACAACAATCCCAGTTTCTCATGTGGACTCTTGGGAAATATAATTGCCATCCCTGCTTCAGAGGGACGTGCTCACAGCCCAGCACGGTACAGATCAACTGACATTCGCCAGAGAACATCAGAACTGGCAGGACTGCCACTGGCGCCTTGTTGTCGTCACAGATGAGAGCAGGTTCACTCTGAGCACATGTGACAGATGCCACAGCATCTCCAGTCTCTTTCATATGTGCACACTGAACTATGACGATTGATTTTTCCCTAATTTTATTATTTTCCCAGTTTAGTTCAACTTTCTGTTTTTCCCTCTTCTTTATTATCTTTGTTTGTGTTATGTTCAGCTGTTCCTCTTTCCTGATATAGAAACATGAATTAAGCAGCTGCATCTTAACAATATGGTCACACTATAATATACAAGATTCAACTTTGAAGTAATGCAGCCAAGAAAAAAAATGCAGAATAGTTATAACCGTTTTAATCTGTTGAGTGGTGAATGTAAATACTGTCCCTTGTTCTAACGTCACCTTTTTGATTAAGGATATAGAGAGTGGACCAAACCACTGTGACCCACAGGAGGGGGGAGTCCACTTTTTTCATCTTCAAAAGTTGGTTTTCTTACCACAAGAGCTGCCAGTGCTTATTACTAATAGTTAGTATCATAAATGTATCCTTCTAATATTGCATTGAGGAGGACGAGAGAGAAAGCTGATCTGGACACCCTCGCCTTCTCAGAGTTTGCACCCCTGTTGCATTGTCTGTCTGACTCAGCAAAGATGATATTGGATGAACAATAAAAGGAATCATGAAAAGATCATAACATAGTTTTTAATGGTGGGAATTGAGCATTACAAAGCAAGCACAGACTTCATCTATCCGTCATTCACAGATAAAATCCCTGAAGAGATAACAATGCATTTTATGGATTATAACAGCATGCTTCGTGAGCACAGAGGACTTAAAAAACAAAAAGGTTTTCCATCATTACTTTTAGGGAAACGTCCACACGGAGATAATGGTAAAACTAAACCCATTCTTCTCTGCAAACTGGAAAAAATAATACAGGAAAATATCTTATTGGAACCTAATGAAACAAAACAGTAATGTGAATAAAAGCGTTTTGGCTGCTATCATAAAAAGAAACACCGTTTGCAGTTTACTGTATCCCCTGAACTGAAGTGGTGAAACGAGTTTTGATGGTTATTTCTGCAGTGAACATGCAGGTCTTGTGTGTCGAGCCTTTTAACTGTTAAACATTCCCAGTGAAAATGCTGCCATACAGCAGCTTATCCACAAATCAGCGTTTTACATAATTTTCGTGTCAAATTTTAAAGAAAACTAAGAAGAGGCTGTGAACCAATCACTGGGTCTGACCGGCCTACATAATGTGTCAAAGGCTGAAAAAGCTAACAATACTGCATTCTGTGGCCAAGTTATGTCACTGGTCAAGTAGTACTTGTAGTCATACTGGGAAATTCATAATAATGCACTTAGTATAAGGGACAGTCGTTTTTCTTCATCCTCAGAACTCAAGCAGAGGTGTGATGGTTTTTATAATCTTGAAAGCAATCAGAAACTCAAGAACTGTCACACACCATAAATACCTATTGATAAGTATCTTCTGTAGCCTGCGGACTGTTGTGGAATATACAAAAATAAATTAATATATGGAAATAAATGCAAGGAGCTGTAATGGTAACGTCACCATGCACTGGAAGGTTTCAGTCAAAGAGAAAATAAATGAAAGAAAATGTTGAGAATCTTTGACGTTTCCACAGATCCTATCAAATGTTGGTGTAAAAGGACAAAAAACTCAATGTGCCGTTTCATAAAATCCTGCAACGCGCATACATGAGCATTCCACTACTAGCTTTATAAAACAGCAAATGGCTTCAGGCTTGAAATCATCAAATCATGTCCCACACTAGTTTTTGGTTTTGTAAACATTAACATTCAGAAAAAGTCTTCACTGACGTCCTATTAAGATACAGTATATAAGAATCCGTAAACTGCAGTCAGATGATCAGAAGAGTTAAAATGGTCAGTCTGTTGAATAAAAGGCCAGTGTATGAATGGATGAGTCAGAGTTACTCTGAATCGATTACATGTGTGCTTGTGCATGTGTGAAAAAGGCCCACTACTTTGACACACCACTGCTCCTCTGTCTATGACTGTAAACATTTCCATATTTATTCCTTGACATTCCTTTCTTCCAAACTGCAGTATCTCATTAAATAAACCAATCAATAAATAAACAAACAGATAATAACATAGAATACATTCAAGTACATCAGCTTTGATATTGGAATGCAAGCTTGCAGCACTCTACAGTCTGGCTCTTGGCTATCCATCTGGTTTGTTTGGTACAGTACGTGCACAGCTAGTCAGTCACCACATGCGCCTCGGCAATCTCTGCCTTGATAACCAGAAAAAAAAACTGTTAACCGGCCCCAGTTTTTTGAGCTTCCTAGGAACAGCACCGCAAGCCAAGAGTCCCAGGTCACACTTATCCACACATACAGCAGCTGTGAGCTCACTGGTGACCTCACGGATGTGGAGTTGAACGCCACAGGTCGCAAGGCTGAAGGTAATTTCTCGAAGGGCTGTGGTCGCCTCAGAGTGCAGTTAGGGTGCGGAACAGCTGAGTGAGGCAGAAGACTGAGGCGGTGAGTGCTGTGCACTGTTTGGCTAGCAGCTTGGTGCTCAGGTCCTGGCAGCTGCGTTTGCTGCTGGCACGCTCCGCTGCCAGGCAGAAGTCCCTGAATGAGCGGGCCACATCTGCCAGACCTGCGACGGCCTCTGCGTTCCTCCGGTCGCACCTGTCGCACCCAGAAAACCAGAGGCACACGCCTGCCAGCTCCACCAGGGTCCGGAAACTGTTGGCCAGAGAGTGAAGCATCTCCTCTGGGCTCTGTCCGATCCCCACCACCTTTTGGCAGCCTGACATCAGCCGCCGTGCTTCCATCTGGAGCACCCTTTTGTTCTCTGTAAAGTGAGCAGGGCACGTTTCTCTTGGGTGACGAGCTCTGTGTCCTCCTACAGATCGGTCAGCATTGCTACTTTCTAGAATGGAAAGAAGCTGGTCTACATCTAAGCGGAGTACTTGGAAACCCGTGGGAGGTTCTGGGTAGCGCTGCTGACCCAGCCGACTCATGGTGTCCTTGTGCGTTTGAGAAGTGAAAGGGTCAGAGGTGTCGGAGAGAGGCGAGAGGAGAGGGCTGAGCTCAGAGGTAGAAGAGGAGAAAAGAATGGAACGAGGAAAAGAGGGGGAATGGGAGGACGTAGGGGAAAGAAAGGAGGGAACAGGGGAAGAGCTCATTAGAGGAAGACCTGCCCCAGAAGTCTGCGTTACTCCGCTGCTCTGTGTGCGGCAGGAGAACTCGTAGACCGTCAGCTCATCATCGAAGCTGTCCTCGCTGCCGAAGCAGTTTGTGTAAACAGCTGGGCAACCACAAGCATCCAGTGGCACCTGCACCCCCTCTACGATCGACTCGCATCCAGAAGATAGCACAGAACCACATCCAAACTCTGACTTCAGAGGTGGAGCAGACACCACCTCGGCCTGGGCCTTTGTCTCTGTTGGATCCTCACAGATAGTGAATACTCTGCAGCCTGAAGGAGGTGTTTTTGGTGAGCCTGAAACTTTCTCTGAAGGTCTACAAAGATCCATTAAAGGCCTGTCGCTACTTGTCCTTCTTATTTTCTGTGGCTGAAAAGGAAGCCTGGGCCCATTTAGATTCTCTGTGGTCACCACGATTGCAGGAGGGATGGAAGGTGATCGATTGGTTATTTTATAACCTGGTACGTCTGCATCTGGACTTGTGACTTTGGAGTTTGGTTCTGGAGAGTCTTTTATGGGACCAGGAGTGTCCATCTTTAAACCTGCGGCATCTCTTTGGAGTTGGCTCACTATGGAGGCTGGGGGCTCTGTTATTGGTCCTGGTGTGTCCTTATCAGATCCAGAGTACAACAAATTTCGATGTTGGGGCTTAGGCTCAGTCTGAACAGGCAGGTCAGAGCTGACCTCCTCCTTCACCTCTGTCCCTGAATTAAAACTCTTTGCTGATGTTAGCTCTACAAAAAACTCCCCGTCCACCTCTGATCCTGTGACCGTTGTATCCGAATCATCTGACTCTACAGACTCCGCAGTGTTGCTAACTTCTAAGTCAGCATTTTGTTTGACATCATTAACGTCTGTTACTTTAATGGTGACCTCTGCTTCTTCCTTGGTGTTGTCCTCAGCAGGACTCTGGGCCACGTTCCCAATCCCGGGTTGACTGAGAGACTCTTGAGATCGTGATAAATAAAGAGGCAGCTGTTGAATCTTCCCCCTAAGCGTTGATGCAGATAATCGGCCCATGATGGCAGGGGAACAGGTTTGGAAGAGGAAATGAGTCGGAGAAGTAGGTTGTTTAGCGAGATCGGTGATTGTAGCCATGCTAGTTTTTTCTAACTTAGAACTAACTAAACTTTCTTTATCTTCAGCACTTTGGGTTTCACTTCTGGGTTTATCCACGGTTTGATTTAAAGCACTGAGAAATGTGATCTCGCTTTTCAATCCAACACCTGAATTAAAAGTAGGAGACGTGGCGCTTGTTGCAGCTCCGAGCTTTGCTGTAATTGAGTTTATAGCACGAGTATAATCAGAATGAATTCTTGTGCGAGACTTGATTTGTGACTCGCTTTGACCTGCTGATTTAGCTCTACACTTTGTAGCTTTAGTCCTGTCATCTCTCCTGTCACTCAGTGAATTACTCACTTCATCATCATCATCATCAAAAACATTGTCAGAAGTGGTGCTGTCTGTAACTTCATCGCTTATGGTCAGAGCCCCGATGGCATCATCGTCGTTAACGCTTGTGACTTTTACGTGTGCCTGTTCTTTGTCATTGCTTGTCTTGGGATTGTGTTCCATATAATCTGAAGCTGTAATTTTGTTTTGGATTTCCATGTACTCGCTGCCCTCTTCCTCCTTCACTAGACAGCCACTCTGGGATTTGTGAAGGACTGGTACTGAGGGTAGAGGGGATGAAGGTGGGGGTGGTGGTGGTGAATATGAGGGGCCTTTAAGCATGTATTCCTCTGCATCTCTCATCTCTGGTTCAATCAAACTGGACACCAAAAGGCCGTTACTGCCCTTTTTATTCCCGTCTGGTAAACATGTAGACAGTATGTGGATTTCTGGTGGCGCCTGCACACCCACAAGTGGTCTCTTTAAGCTAGACGAGTATGCTCCCACTCCCTCTTTCTTCTCTTCCTCCTCTTTAATCTTCTGTTTAGTGATTTCTTGCAAAAACATATGACTAGTGAACGGTCCATTCCCTGTCAAAGCTGCTGACTCCGGCTTCCCTTCCTCTTTCCCTTCCCTATCCTGCTCCTGTCCCTCCCCTTCCTCCTTTCCGTCACCCCTCCGATCGGCACTCTCCTTTCCGTCTGGATCCACACGGCAGCGGACAACAGTGATGGTTGGAGACACTGATTTCACCAGATCGGTGACCGATTTGGACTCCATTGCGTCAGGTTCCATCTCCATTTCCTGTTTCCTGGTTTTGGGAGCAGGCTTTGGGTCTCTAGGCTGATCAAGAGAACCAAAACCTGGTGCACGCGAGCAGAGTGTTAACAGAATGGGCTTTGACTCAAGCTGAGCAGGTTCCCCTTCAGAGTGAGTAAGTGAGGAGACAGTGGGGCTAGGATTCTTGGTTTGCTCTGAAGGTTCAGGATCTGAACTGAGGATCTGGGCATCGCTGACTTCTCCCAAATGTTTTTTATGACATCGCTTGGAAGCCAGGGCCTGCTTTGACTCTGGATCTGGCTCTGGATACGACACCCTGGACGTGTAATCGGTTTCCATGAAGGAACGCCGCTTCTTCGATCTTTTCCTGAGCTGGAACAAAGTTTCTCTGCCTCCTCCTTCTTCCTCTCTCCATTTTCTATCATCTTCTGCTTCTCTAACTTTGTCTGTGTCCGGCACAGAGACTCTGATATCACTGAGGCTCAGTGTGCTGAGGAAGTCCAGCTTCATCTCTGTGCAAATGTCTGCAAGATAGCACAAAAATTTCAGCTTTTGTGTTTAAAGCAGAACAAATATCACAACAAAATTTATATTCTTCTGTGTGCAGTGCACAGACACACAAAATAGGCCATAAATGTACATTCAATGAAAATTACAGGTTTTGCATCACTTTTTCCTTTAAGGTTAGTTTTTCGTTTTGCACAGCAGTTGCCATTAAACTATTTGTCTGCAATTTTTTGTATTAGTTTTGCTCCAATGTTTGCTGTTAGTAGCTAATGTGGTGGTAGATGGACACTCTACTTAAAGGGGATATATTCAGCTCATTTCCAGTGTCATATTTTTATTGTACTCTACTAGAGTAGAGGGGGCCTTGAGTAGCCCATCAGCTCATCCTCTCTGAAATAAGCTTGCTTTTTATATCAAATCAAATTAAAACAAAAAATCCCATAAATTGGAGCAGTTTAAGCTTTTTCCTTCATGGGAGTAGAGGTAAAACATAACATTACATGTCAAATGTAGAACAAAAACATTAAACAATGTAAAGGAAAAGTACATAAGCATTATTCATGAATTATATTTAAAATAGTTCTTCCATTGACATGTTTATATAGGTCCAAATTATGTATTAGATTAATAGATGAGTCAATAGAGTGAAATCTAACTTTTATAGCTAGTCAAAGCTGGATCATCCACCAAAAGATTATAAGATAAATAAGATGGTGTCTTCCGAATATTAATGGGGTGTGGAGAAAACATGCAGTTATAGAAGATTATATTCACTTTGGTACTTTTTTTCCAATAATAATCCCCTGTAATTCTTTGCCTTTGGAAAGTAATCGGTAAGAACATAACCCCTTAAATGTAGTAGAATGACGGTATGAAGTACTGTAGTGGACTTTGGAAATATTTATTTGAGGCATATCATAAAAGCCCTCAGATGCAGTTAGACTATACTTCTATCCCACCTGGACTGATGCAGTAAAGGAAATGGCAGTTTTTTTCTTGCATAAGAGTGTCATCAGGATCAGTAGACCACATCTACCATTATTGTTAGGTGTGGCAATTATGTAACATGTTCTGGCAATTATGTAACATTTTCAGTAATCCAGTAAATATTCTAACTCTTTTAGGGAGTAACCACTTCAGCCACTAGATGGCAACAAAGCAGAATTTACAACCTTTATTGCTGATCAGTATACAAGACTTGAAAATTCTTGAGATCAGCCTCACAGTGAAAAGTAAATCACCTCTTGGCACAGCCCCTGATGTCGGGTCTTCAGGTGAGGTGAAACGATCCCTGGCGTCAAAGAACTCCTCATCAGAGCTGCTGTCTCCAAAGCCAGGGGGCGGGTGCAGGATGGGTATTGGCTCCAGGTCTTCATCTTGAGTCTCCTCTCCCTCCTCCCTCTCTTCTCTCTGTTTATGAGAAAGGCTGCGTGCACTGTCGGGGGTGATGTTGGAGCAGATGTTGTAGTAGCAGCGTGCGTCGCTCTGGTCAAAGTTAAACACAAAGTCTGTGTTTGAAGACGGGGAAGGCGATGACGAATATTCTTTAAAACCACCTTCCTTGCTTACACTTCCTCCCTCTCTTCCCCCATCTGTTTCTTTTAACGCATTCCTCCTCCTCCTCAACTCTTCTTCGTCGTCGTCTTCCTCGCTGGCCTCTGGAGGGCTCGGCAGGAAGTCCACGAGGCGGGAGAGCTCCGCGAAACACAGGGAGCTGTCATCAGTGCAGAGGTTACCTGAAGATCTTTGGGCATCAGCAAGGCTCTGAGAAGAAGTGGAGACGGGTGAGGTGAGCTGGGGATCGGCTCCATCGCCTGATCTCCTGCAGGCCCCTCCTCCTCCTCTGTCAGGAGTTGTGAGGTGAATCAGGGGATGGGAGTGCGCAGGTGGTGGGGCAAGCAGGTGAGGCTGTACATGCCCATGAGAATAAGGGTGAAGGTGAAACGAAGAGTGGACACTGGTGTGACTTTGTGAAGCAGCACTGGGGTGGATAGAGGAAGAGGAGCATGACATCAAGTCATCTTCCTCCAGGCCATCGAGAGTGTCACTGGAGGCGCTGGTGAGGACATGAGAGTCCGTATGACATGAATCTGATACAGACGGTTCCTCCTCTGCTGCTCGCACATCCTCGTCACATCCCATCTCCCCTTCCTGTCTAGCGTGTCTCCCCGAATCATTGTCCGTTACGTGGATCTCTATTTGTCCACAATCCTGCACTCTCTTCACCTCCTTCCTGTGCTCTGAGCTTTCATTCTCGTCATTCTTATCGAGCTGAAACTTTTCTCTTTTAGTGTCAGAACCCTTTTCATCTTTTAGCCTTTTATCCTCGCCAGGTTTCTCTCCCTTTTCACTCTCATCTTTGTTTCTCCGACTGTCTTTTCTGTTCCGTCCATCTGGATCTGATGAAGATCTGATTCGAAGGCGGGGCTTCTTGTCAGACACCAGGTTGACCAGCGGTTCCATGTCTAAGTCTGAGGATTCATCGGAGTCACTGCCACACCGTGAAACATAACCTGTGAACATGAATCCAAATTAAAACGAGATAACATTTATTGATTGTTACAGGTGTGATGAACGCATTGTTGTCTTTGTACCTTCCTCAGCAGAGATTCTGTGCTTCTTGGAGTCATCTATCCAGGGAAAGACGTTGAGGTCAGGGTCAACAAACACTCGGCAGTACCCTGCTATTAAGCAGGACATATCCTTAGCCGCAGCTGACTCCAGTAGTAAAGTAATGGGCTTTATGAAAGAGAATGGAAAAAGAGAGGTTGTGGGGAAAGACAATTCAGCAGTGTAAAGGCACTTAGCATAAAGTTCAACCACTGTTTCTGCTGAGGTTTGTATATTGTATGCAAGGGGGTGCAGAGAATAATATAAAGAGGTTATGAAAAACAGAAATTGTTCATCTTAATTCATTAAAACACTGCAGTAAAGGTGGGTCGTGTTAAGATGAATGCTAATTAATATTGTGCTTAAGCAGTTAAGGAGGTCTGGAAGTCAGCAGCTTATTAAGAGAGCTTTTAAAGCTGATTAACAATCATCCAAACAGAACAAAACTCTGTTTCCAAACTGCAAAACTGATAAGGATCTGCACAATTACTCGTGTTCACCTAATGAAAAGGGGAAACATGCAGATCAAAACAACATGTGCTAAATACAAAATGCACCAATAAAGAGATGAAAAATAATACTAATTAGTTTCCAGCTTAAGCAGAAACCTCCAGAGCTGACAAAAATGGATAGACTGTGGATAGACATTGATATAAAATATCTAGCTAATGTGAGAAAGACATTATTTAATGAAGGGCTATCCTAAACGTCAAGCTGGGTGAGTGACAAACTGTGGGAGGTGGCTTCCTCATCCGGTGACATTTTGACTAACATTGATCATAGCTCACAAAACTAACAGGAAATGTCATCAGGAAAGTGTTTACAGTGTTGCAGATGAGGTATTCTGTTCCTCTTGCATATTAGGTTTGGGTGTGTATCCTTTTAGGTCTCACCTTGATGTCCTGCAGGTATATTTTGACCAGGCTGACCTTTTCCGATTCAGGCAGCAGCTCGATGCGTGTTATGCTGGTGAATTCTGTGAGTGTGGACAGGATGCTCAGCTTGTGGTTGACGATCTGACTCACCCCGTGCCGTGCTCCCACTAATAGGGTCACCATCGACTCCCTGTCCTGGAGCTGAACAACACAGAGGAGGTGGAGAAAGTGCAGAGAAAGAAGATGATTCAAATTATAATATACAACCAAATCTCAAGAACAAAAGTATACAGATCAAATCCTACCATCATGGTGGCACCAAAAGATTTCCCTCCAAATGATTTGAGTTCACTCAGCTCCTCCAGATAGTTGATCCGTGTCTGATCGACTGACAGGCCCTTTTGCTTGGGATCGTACAGGGATTGGCTCTTCTTTATGTGGTAGCCGATGGCCTTTCTCAGATCCTTTTCTCGCATGTTCCTCAGCAAGGTGGATGACACAAAGTTCTCTATGCCCCAAGTCTTTCTGAGGGAAACACACAAATGCAGATTGAAAGGGTTTGTTTTTGTTTAAAAGGATATTAAAACTTTTTCACACACAAAGCAACTAGCCTGTTAAACCTGCATGTTAAACAGGGAAAGGCACTCATTTAAGCAAAAAGAGATTTGTGGTCGTCTTCATTTTTGGACCGCTCGCTTTATGAGTCGCCACAGCAGATGATCTGCCTCCATCTCGATTGCATCTTCTTCCCTCACACCAACCGTCTGCATGCTCTCCTTCACTACATCTTCTTTCTCTTCAACATATACTGTATATCCCACTATCTCTCCTCTGCACATGTCCAAATCATCTCAGCCTTGCATCTATGTGTCTCCCGATCGCTCAACATGAGCTGTCCCTCTGATGTACTTATTTCTAATACTCTCCCAATGAAACCCTTAACACCTTAAAATCATAAATCATGACAGGTGTCACTACCATCCTGTAAACTTCACCTTTCACTATTGCTGCTATCTGAGACACTCGTCTCCACCCACTCCAACCTGCCTGCACTTTCCTCTTCAACTCTCTTGTGCACTGTCTTCTGCTTTAAATGGTAGTGGCCAGCTGTTTAAACTAATCTCACCACAGATCACAATGTTGTCTGCAAACATCACAGTCCAAAGACACTCCTGCCTGTCAAACTATTCATCACCATTGCAAACAAAAAGAGGCTCAGAGGCTCCACAAGGTCCCAAACTAAGAGATGATTTTAGCTGCAGGCGATGCACTAATAGGGCTGGCTCAGGTTGTTAATTGTGATTTGTTTAGAAAAAAGAAGGTTTTTTAAGTCTTGTGTGTATCTGTGATCTACATCTCACGTACTGTCAACGTGCACGCAGCTGAATTTGTGTAGGCTCGAAATAAAAAACGTGTTAGAGCACAGCTCATGAGAAAGCTGTGTGCCCTGTCCATGGTCCTGAAATTAGAACAGTTAAATTTGAGCGCAATAAAACTTTATTAAGGAAAACGTATTTTAAAGCATATTAATGTAAATGTGCTGGTCAGAACAAACAAATTCCAAACATCAAATTGAAAAATGGGCTATTAAGACTTCCTGTGCCTGATGTCCATGCCATATTTTTTGCATTTGATATTAGTGGTGCAACGGATCAAAAATCTCACGGTTCGGATCGGATCAGGGTTTTAAGTCACGGATCGGATCAATTTTCGGATCAGCAAAAAAAGAAAAAAGACAAAAATTTAACATTTACTTATTGAAGTATTTTTTGCCTGTTAAAAACATTCAACTGAAGACTCATTCCACGCAATTATTAAAAAAATAATAATTATGGTACAATATAGGGCAGTATAGGTCTACCACTCAATTCAATTCAATTTTATTTATAAAGCGCCAAATCACAAAAACAGTCGGCTCTTTATATTGTAAGGTAGACTCTACAATAATACATACCGCTCATTATATCGCAATCCGCTGTGATATAATGAGCTGTCACGGTCATGTAGCTTTGAAAGTAGCTTGTCCTGGAGGTCCCTATGGGCTCAAATTGCGGTCATAAATATTTTGTACTTGTAAATCAGTTTTGCACTTGTAAATCAGGAGTTGTATGTGTAAAAAGAATTTGTTTGTGCATAAAAAAGATTTGTGTGTGCCAAAAAATACGTGTGAAACTGCACTCAAGTTTCAAGTTACAAGTACAAATTTTGACCCTATTTTTCTTCCTTTCATCTGATTGGTCAATGTCATGTCAATCACAAATTTAACAATCCAATCAGAGAACAGATGGGTTTGGCTATTGAAAGGGTGCTTTTTTGAACTGCAGGTCCTTGAAGGGTAGTTACCAAGCTTTCTTCGTTATGAATTAGCGATTCATGTTTTTATTGAACATTTGAAGATAAAAAAACAAATTTTTTGTTAATAAAGTTTTATTACACTCAAACTAAACTTATAACTTATAACTTCAGCACCATAGACAGCACACAACATTTCTCATGAGCTGTAGTGTAACATGTAACTATTAGTGGTGGACCTTCACAAATTCAGCTTCATGCCCTCTGACAATACATTAGTATGTTACTACAGTCGCAGACACAGGCAGCTGAGGGTTTTAACACAGACAACTGCATGTCTTCTTGCGACTACTGTCGGCCATTGCTGACCAAACAAAGAAAGCAGGTTTACAGCACTTCCACATTAGCTACGCCATCTTTTCTGTACAGTCCACATATAAAGGTGTGTCTATATCTCACGTGATCATCTTCAGGTTGGTTTTGGGTGACTGTCCACAGCTCGCTAGCCTCTCCATAATGTGTAGTGCAGCAAGTCGCAAGGCGGTGTTACACCTCATCTCTACTGCAAAACGCTCCTGCAGTACATCGTTCACCCCCTAGCACAAACAGACAACATACATCAGAATTAATCATTGTGTAGCAACTGATTTGTCTTGTTTGCAGCAGTTTGTAGCTAATTGGAGAAAAACGTCCAAAATGGCAGGGTCAGCTTTGGTATTAAAACAAACACAAACTTCCTTCTTTTAAGAGAATCACGGTGCAGGTGGGATTTAATGAAAAACTGCACACTTACAAACAAGCTGACCTTTCAGTCTGATGATTTGCATCACGGTGAAATGAGCCAACTGCAGCAATAAGTGTACTTTTGGAAGTGTTACAACACTTTGCCTATTGATTTGATTCAGAGTTGAGAATCCTGTTTTTCTATTGATGCTTTAGGTCAGTTTGCAGTGACTCAATTAATCAGAATTGATATTAATAGCAGCCATTTCATATAAATAAAGTAACTATTAATATCCTTAAATAGAAAAACAATAATTATAACAGATAATAAAAGAGAGTAGTGATCTGACAAGCCCAGCAGTGTGCACATTCATCAGTCTACCTGCAGGTAGAGGTACTCAAAGGCAGCGGGATCCTGCTGCAGCAGCATCTGAAGGTTTTTGGGCATGAAACAAACACGAAATAAACACCTGTAGTCATGGGCCTCTTTCTTCTGGACCACCTGCAGAAACACGGATGCTTATATTATTTGGAATGCATTTTATACTTTTTTTTTGTTTAAATGTAATTTGTGTGTGTGTGTGCATACCTGCTGTATCCTCTCCTCATCATGTAGCAACAGCAATTTGCTGATGCTGTGCTGCTGCTCCAGCACTAGCGAGAAATGCTCAATGCGGCTCAGAGAAAGCTTTTCCTTCAGTGTCATCACAATGTCCTGATGTGCAAAGAAAATTACACCTTCAGAGATAATATTTTATAACATCAGGGAACACATTTGCTGAGGTGAGCTGAGTTAAGGTGTTAAGGTGTCAGAGTGGTAACAGAAAGTTTCAGAGTAGCTGTCAAATCCAGGAAACAAATGCATGCCTAATACTAATAACTGCTGAGGAAGTGAGTAAATCACTCAGCTGTATCTGGTAAATTCAATTCAACGTTATATGGTTACAGTTTAATGTGGAGCTTGCTGTCAGACTGATTGACATTCAGGAAGAAACGCACTCCTACAGGGTCTAGTTTAAAACTTTGATTTAGTTTTTGTCTCAGGAGGAAATCTGAGATTTTTTTCCTGCTTCACGAGCCTCAGCTTCAACTCTGAAACTCTGCTAGAGCTGCTAGGTGTGTGTCATTATAATGCCACACTCCAGTATCGCTACAGAGTACCTTGACTGTGGTACTGGGCTCAAATTTGAAGGCCTTGGTCTGCCCGTTCTCGAGGTACACCTTCAGTACATTGGGCAGGAAGAGCAGGGAGTTCCCCTGTGAAGAAAATAAAAACAGTCTGAATTTAGTTGGTTTCAGGAGTAAAAGTCTGACAGGGAGCAGGGTGGCTCTTTCTGTGTGCAATAATGTGGGAAATCTTAAAGGTGTGTTGCAGTTTCTGGGTCTATGAGTCTGTTAGGGTCCACTTGGGAGCGAATGTCCGTGTGCCTGTTAATTTTTTATGACGGTACAGGGTTGTCCGTAGAGAGACTGTACTACAATGTACCAACGAGGCATGCTTCCTGCAGGCAGACTTCAGAGTATAACAGGATTGACTGCTGATCTGTGGCGCCTACAGCTGTTCATGTCTGAATCTGTAATTCCTGTCTTGCCATCATTGAGCTGTAGTCTGGAAGTTTCTTCTCCATAAAAAAAAAACAACCTTCTTACACTTATGTGTTTAATTTTATGTTGCATTACTTTTGACTTTAGCTGCTGATCTGTCTGATAATCATCTTTGGGTTTCAGTAGGTATATATTCATGGTGGGAAAGTTACATTAGTGGTACAGCACTATCACAGTCTATCACCAAAATAGTGTACCCTCAGAGACCCATCTTGAACCCCACCAAAAATGCACCACTCAATGCTGTTTCAATAGCATCTAACCCTAACCCTTTTCATCTAACATGCTTGTCTTTTAGGAAGAAACTCTTCAGAAAGTTTTAATTCCAGAACTTTCTTGCTGTGAGACGACTGCACTGTTCTCTGTACCGCCACATCGCTGGCATCCAAAACAGAATGAAACCTCCAACAATGTTTTATGAGTAAAATATATCAATTTTACAAAAATAAAAGCAAAAAACTCAAGGAACTGCCTTCCGCCAGCTTCACCCGGTCACCCTGATTTCTTCACAGCCTTTGAATTAAGCTCGTCTTGTCTGTCATCCAGTGGGGAAAGTGGGAAAAACGGAGCCTTTTAAAATGTGGGACACATCAAGTGGGAGTCCTGGTCATGAGACAGATTTGCTGAATTTTCCTGACGTATGTTTGTCGCTTGAACACAACCACTGTTATTTTTAAATGCTGGCAATCCAGACTGAGAATACTGAATATGTTTAGCACATTATAACAGACCATAAAGTGAGAGAGCAGTGTTATTTCATCTTCAGCTCTTCTCACAGAGCATTTTTCTTCGCATCATATCCTCTGGCCTGTTTCTGTCTACCCGGCTCATTCTCCGCGGTGACTCATCTTTCCCGCTACATCCCTCTTCTTTTATGATTTAAGAAAGTGTTTTTCTGTATTGACACTGTGATACAATGCAACATTGATGTCTACATGTTTTGAAGTTGAAACAGAGGGCGTTCAAATTTTAGACAACCCCTCCCTTGCTAGCTTCCCATCCCCCGTTACATATTTTGTCTTCCTTTTAACGATGATAAAAACATCCCGCCCCCTCCCCTCCACCTCTCTTGGTCTCTTTACCATCTCCTTCTACCCTTTTTTTCTCCTTAATCTGATATTTATTGTCCTGTAATCACAGACATTAGGACCGGAGAATGGGGAGGATATTGATCTGTGTTTTCTCTGTGTTTAGTAATGGGCTCTCCGGCCTCAGTGGTTTTCCTCGTTCTGCTAATTTCACATCCGCTTGCAGGGTAGGAACCCTGAACAACCACAGGCAGATTTATAAAGGAACAAAGTGCATCGAGTTTGCAGTAAAGCTGAATCTAATGTTGGTTTTACTGACAAGCACTCATCGTCATAGTGCAAAGGAACATCTAGAAACCATAAATCACGTTTTAAAGCTTGTCTGCGGTTTCCACTATTTTCTTGTTCAGGACAATAAAATTCCAAATGAAAAATTTCTTTGGGTCTTCACAAATATGACACACCACTTCAAGTGGTGCTGTTAGCATTGTATGTTGTGTCGAAAATGTGTTCCTATAGCACAGAATACATGTTTATGATACTTAAGGCATTCTGTAAGTAAAAGAATCTGAGGAAAGATCCTGCTTACAGCCGATTTTAAAGAAAAAAATCTGAACTCTAACCGAGTTATGTGTTCATCATTAGTTACCATGGTGATCGAGCTAAATAAAAAAGAGAGAGCCACCTTTGGGTGACTGAAAACTCATCACAGAGGCCACTAACCATTAATATCCCTTTCTTCTATAGAACTCCGGTCTCTTTGCATAATTTTACTACCTGCCTTTATTAGTTCTTATCTGTGTTTGATTTGCTACAACTGTTCCCAATTAGCCAGTCAGACTTCCTTTTATACCCCTGGTGCAATACTTCCTGTTGCAAGCGTGCCATATTCACACCAGTCGAGCTTTTCCAACTACTGCCTACAGTTTCTTATTGTCCCTGTACTATTCTTTGTTTTCACAGTGAATGACACCTAGGACTGTTTCTGGATTTTGCCTGCCGCTCACTTTAATTGTCTGCTTCGCTGTCTGATCTACTGTTAATGACCCACAGCTGGCTGGATTAAAGCTTTTGGTTTTGAACTGTGATACATGGCATCAACTAAACTTCGGTTCTGCAAACTAGTGCAAAAAATCTGAGAAAGTTTCAAAAAATCCTAAAAACCAACATTATGTCTTAAATGTAAGCAGTCAGAAATTTTCATGGTTCAAGCACTTAAAATCTCTTAAAGTACTTTTCTTCTAAATAAATGAGCTTTACATTCAGTCTTATTGAGAGAACGACACAGTGTGTATGACTGAGATCTAAGTACAGCTTTGAATGCCTTTTTTAAAAACACACATTATGATATATTTTTTTAAATGCAGCATTGATGAGAGCCATGTTTACTTGCTGTGTATTAAATCAACCTCCTACATGCCTGCATGTGCACACCACAGACTCTGAACCTGCTCACTAAATGGCATCTCTGTTGTGCTACCCCACATCAAATCAGGAAACCTGTCAGAATAAATTATCCATGAAGTGTCTCAGAACTGAAAAAATAGACTTTGTCTCAAAAGCTTTGAAAAATATATCAGAATACTATGAGCTTTTAGGTCCATTAATCTGGTATTTTAATGTAAATTCTGGTCATGTGTATATCTCGTTATTGACAGTGGAAGGCTGAGTGAAGATTATAAAGATAAAATTATTTTCTATTTTTGGACAATGAATTTGTTCAGAGATGCTTATGCAGCACTCTGGTACTGCCTTATATGGATTTATTTTGTGTTGTGCCCGTGGCCTAAGCCCACTTGTATATGCAGTATATTCCAAATGTACATCAGGTTACAGCGAAAATATAAGAAGCACTCTTGAGACTGCAAACCTCCGCCAAGGCCCCTCACTCTCTGGGCAGTATTTACTTTTTAGGGAATAGCATTGTATTTTGTATACAAACATTATTTTGGAGTAGATAATGGATAATAGGTATTCATTTGTAGATAGCTGGACATGAATAACTTGAGGTTATTATGTATTATTGTACTACAACACTCTGGGCAGCTCATTCTCTTTGTGATGACAATACTTTATTTCTACAAATTTTGAGGCCAACCTGAAAAAAGGGCAGATGTGAAATGTAAAAGTGATATCACAGATAAAAACTGTGGTGTGACATTCAGATGCAGATTATAATGTGATATTTAAAATCCCCATATGTGAGCATGAATACCTAAACGATGCCAATGCAAACAAGTGCAGTAGAATTTTAAGTTTTAAAGACAAAAGACATGAAAGTTTGACCTTATCTGACTTCGAAGGTGAGGCCAAAGGTCAAATGTTACAGTGTTTTTTTAAATGTTGACAATACACATCGCATTTGTAAGAAATCTAGTTTCTAAGTTATAAGGCTTTTTGTCAATATTCATCCAATAAATCATGATGCTGACCTTGAAGACCTTGGTAGATGTAGATCAAATTTTAATGAGTTGTTAACATGACCCCGCTCTACAGCCAAATGAAGTTTTATCAGAATTAACAGTCAACATTTTGACCTCTCTTGTTTACAGACAGATGCTATGAAAACCATAATCTCCTTGATGGAGATAATGAATTAAATACTGAAAGTGTCAACCTGGCCATAAGCAAGACAAACATGTAACGATATATCCTTTGGTTAAAACAGTCAGACCCTCATGTATATAGAGTCATGTTTAAATATTATCTGTGCAGTTTGACTCCATTCAGGAAAATAGGTGACTGAATACAATCAGTGAACTGAGTCGTGTAAAATGTGCTTCAGCAAGTCATAATCAAGACTGTAGTACACTGATGCTTCTCTATATTAAATCAGTCTATAATATTTGCATCCTGAACACAATGCAGAAAGAAATAACACGAAGAATTATTTATAACAGACGTAAATGCAAATAGCTGTCATCAGATTTGATCACCCAGACCGTGTAGAGCTGGTTTAGATGGGGTGTTAATGACTCCTGTGCACTGATGTAAATGTGGAGAGCTGAGCATGATCTATTACCATCACATGACATTTCTATAAAACTTCAAATGTGACATCATCTATCCACAATCACATAAGCTGTCTCAGAGACACAATGATACACTACAGAGGCAGCCAGAGGATTTAAAGTTGGCAGTGCTACGAATAGCTGCATAGTATATTTTCAAACTCACCTGTGTGTGTCCGTTAACTTCCACCTCCTCAGCAAAGTGGACTTTCACAGGGTTGGACCTGAGCTTGGCCCTCTTCTCCGGTGTGATAAATGATGACTTTGGGCCCTGTGAGAAATACGAGTCAATAAGCTGTGAAGCAGTTTCTCACAGGATACGTATGTTCTCTTTCTTTCTTACAATCTAATCAGGGCTGAATTTGGTGCAGTGCAGAGATGTATAAATACATGTAAGGACATTATAAGACACTCTCTGGCTTTTGTTTTTCCAAGCTGCAGTTTAAACAAGCACTTATAACATGGAGTTGAGTTTCATATATAAGACACACACACACACACACACACACACACACACACACACACACACACATACATATATATATATATATATATATATATATATATATATATATATATATATATATATATATAATGGATACTGTATGAATCATGTGTTGTCTGAAACATCAGTTCTGCCTTCTGGGGTACCTCAAGGATCTGTTTTAGGTCCTATTCTCTTTTTGCTGTATATACTCCCTTAAAGCCAAATTATCAGACGTTACAATAATAATAATAATAATAATGGATACTTTATTGATCCCCATGGGGAAATTACTTGTTTTTCTCTGCATTTGACCCATTCACTCTGTGAAGCAGTGGGCAGCCCACTAAGCAGGCGCCCGGGGAGCAGTGTGTAGGGACGGTACCTTGCTCAGGAGTACCTCAGGGTAGCCGTTAAGTGGATTCGAACCGCCGACCTTCCGATCATGGGGCGACCACTTTACCTACTGAGCTATCCCTGCCCCTTATCTTATCATCTCTATGCTGATGACTTTCAGTTGTACTGTTCTTTCAAAGCTTCTGAGTTTTATAAATTGTCTTGCTTAAATAATTGTCTGTCAGAAATCAAACAATGGTTAATGACAACTTCCTTCAGTTAAATGCAGATAAAACAGAAACTTTGATTATTGCACCTGATCACACGCTCTCAGAAATTAAGCAGAATATCAGTTCTTTAGACCCTTCATTTCAGTCGAGTCTCAGAAACTTGGGTGTTATATTTGACAGTTCAATGTCTCTTGAGAAACACTCTAAACAACTTGTCCTGAACTTTTTTATCATTTAAGAAACGTTTCTAAACTCAGACTACTGGTGTCAAAGGCAGAACTTGAGATGATTATTCATGCTTTTATCTCTTCTCGTTTGGATTATTGTAACGGTCTTTTTACTTGTCTCAACAAATCAGCTCTGGATCGCCTTCAGTCTGTACAGAATGCAGCGGCAAGACTTTTAACTGGTACAAACAAAAGGTCACACATTACTCCAGTTCTGGCTTCTCTTCATTGGTTGCCAGTAAATTTTAGGGTTCATTTTAAAATTTTAGTTGTAACTTTTAGAGCTCTGCACGGTGAAGCTTCCCAGTATATCTCTGACCTGTTGAAACCTCATGCTTCATCCCGAGCACTTAGGTGTTCAGGTCAGAGGCTACTGGTGGTCCCACGTACTAGGTTTAAAACACGTGGGGATCTACTGACTCCTTTAAAAAGCAGCTGAAGACATTTTTATACAAACAGGCTTTTAATTAATTTTAACTTGTATGTCTGATCTTATTGTGAAGCACTTTGTAATTTTTATCTGTGAAATGTGCTATATAAATAAATTTTACTTACTTACTTACACATAAGTTATCATATGCCTCCTATAAAAACTGCATGGAAGATGTCTGCTAATTTAGCTTTCACCACAGTTTATAAACCAGTATGGCTCTGGTGTCTTTATTTACAGTGGTGCAGAATCAAACAAATATCTGCATATGAATAAGCAAACTTTGCATGTACAGGAAATTTAGTATCTTTTTAGTATCAGAAGCTGGTTTTCATTTGAAGTCTTGCATTCTAAGTTATCTTGACCAGTAATGTTTGAGGAAGCTTTATGCATGGATTTAAAAAGCTAATGTGCAGAGGGGAGAATAAATTTTCCAAAATTAACCATCAACTTACATCTGGCAAGGATTTCTTGTTTGTTTGTTTTTTTGTTGGACCTTTTTTTTTAAAAAGAAAAATGCATTCATAAACAGTGAACGATGCATGGGTCATGGCTCGTTAAACAGATAATCATATCGCAGCGATAATGAAAAATCTGTTTCAAATCAGCAAGCTAGTAAACAGATTCCCCACAATGAGTGATGTCTTCATCCTAAATTGCTACGACTTAACTACGAGTGATGGTCTTTAACTACAAATCTAAACAAACTAATGCATGACTCCAAAGAATGTGGACTCAAGTAAGAATATTGGTTTTGGCAATGACCTCCAAAATGCAGGGTTGTCCATTACAAATACATGGTGCTAATGCAATATATTATGGATTTGTGTTTAACATTTAAAAATGCTGCTTGTAAAAAATTCTCAAGCTCTTTGAGTGAATCTTGTGCTCATCGAATCATATACTGTATACAGTAGATGTTAAAACTGGAATATCCATACAAGTGGAAGCCTTTATATACAATTATTTTATCATAAATTTATACTGCAATATGAATCATGCTGTGTGGTAACAAAGATAAACACATTGTTGCCTTCATTGCTGCACAACAAGTGACAGTTGGCAGATTAAAGCACTTAAAGAAACTGCCAAGCAATTCTCTTATCTCACTGTCTAATTATAACAGAAAAGTCTCTTTTTATCGTGGTTCAAACTCTTGATTTGACAGAGACGAATATTTTCTAAGAAATGCTGCTAATTCCTTAGAGTTCAGTAATTATTTCTTGGGGGAGCTGTGAGCTATGAAACACACAGTAGAGGCGCTTCCATCACCAAAGTGCTGATGCAGCCATTTATTTACTGATCTATTTCACCTCAGTGCAAACACATACGTCAACTTCACCAATACAGGCTGAGGTCCACAACGTGTGCCCGCGCACACGCACAGTTTGACTGATGAAAGATGTGTGTGCAGAAGAAGAGCTGCCAGTTTGAATGTGTGTACTATGGTGTCACAGTTAATGGGGATATAGCGGTGAGACCCTGAGGACAGGACTGTTGTAAGCAAGGATGCCTGATCCCAAGGTATCTGAATAAGTTTGCTGACAGGCTTCCATACATAAAAACACTGTATATGGACAGTATGTATTCACGTGTGCACACAGTAGACACATTGTGCGAGTGCGCTTTTACTACCTAATGAAAACAGGAAACAAGAAATACATTAAGTTCATCTAAAGTGCTGCTGGAAGAGGACCAGCCATTATCCACTTAACTGTAAGTCTGTTTGTGCTGTGTATGTCTTTGAAGTGTGTTTCTCTTTGATAGATAGGGCAGACTCACCAGCATTGTTCTGAGTACCGTCATAGTCAACGTATCTGGGCACTCCCTGAAAAAAAAAAAGTACAGAAAGGGAGGGTGTTAAGATGACACATGGTATGCATTGCTTAATTTTAAATAACTGCAGAGTATGTACCAATCATCAGGCATATGCATGTGTGTTTGTGAATGCAGCTGTCTGTGCAGACCTGATTATCTCAGTAGCTTGCTCTGGGGTCAGGTCATCGACAGAGACGTTATTGATCTTCACAAGCTGGTCGCCAGGGACGAGCCGACCATCTGCAGGCCCACCTGCACACACAAAATGTCCTTGTGTTGTCGTGCCCGAGGGTGTTCAATCAGCCTGCGCTCATACTGCAACTGGCGCTGCTGACAGGCTGTAGCTTGTATTCTAGTGATTTCCTTTCATCTCACTCAGTGCATAATTTTTCATACAGCTCTCCAAATCTAACTCTGGGACGACCAATCATTGTGCTTCCAATTTTGGGCACATATAACAACTGTGCTATCTCCACCTCATTTACTGTACTTCTCAGTACCGACATAATATTTTATTTATCATCTCTATAATCCAAAAACGATTGGCTGCTGTCGGCGCTACTGACGACATCTGTTATCTTTGTCCTTTCGGTGAATGAACATGTAAATGTGTTTCAGTGGCGATCAAAAGCTATAATTAGAAGCACAGATTATATTCAACTACTACACATTATTGCTGCTGCTGTGCCTTTGAACTCTGCATGTTAAACTATGCTCTGGTTGAACTGGTACAAGATGTGAAAGAAACTGTATTTTTGTGTTGCATACAGTTAGCTGATAAATTACTACATTTTACAACATCACACTTTTCACCATAGACTGCATATAATAGCTACTTCAGTTAGAGCTGTGCTACTTTAAGCTCAGTGTTTTCCCCACGGCAGATTTGGTGTTTTAAAGTCAGGCGTGACAAGCAAAGGGTGGATGTGAATGAGAAACCAAAAGATGCTGCACTCTCATAGGGTAGTGACTTGTCAATCACATCCCACAGCATGCCTTGCTTTATCATCGCTTTTAACTCTAATGGGAACAGCACGCACATTACATCATATTCCATAAAACTAGACACTAGCAAACAAGATTAAAAAAATCATTTGAAATTTGTTTACTGTGTTTACAAATTATGGGAGTCAAGCCGTTTTCAGAAGCTCCGTCTGTGATTTCGGCTAAAAAATAAAACTGCAATCGATCTGACTTGCTAACAGGAAAGCAAAAGAACTGAGCCTCAGATCACAAATAGCATACGTGAATCTATTCTGAGGGACATCCATCATCTCTGTTACTTATTAATAAACCATATCATCCACCAACATGTGTTTATTCTGTACATCAGGTAACCATATAATTCAGAGAAAGCATTGAATACTAGTATGTTATCACAATTAAATAACTAAAATAAACATAGACAGATGTTGGGCGATATTGATGGGCCTGAAAAAGCCTATCGAATAATGGATTCATATTTCACAGTCAAGATGCTGCAACACGTGCTGCAGACAGACGGACAGGGAGAACGAATTGAGCCAAGACTCGGTGGGGCCACTGGAGACATGAGCAACAGCATCTTTATGCGTGTGTGTGTGTGTGTGTGTGTGTGTGTGTGTGTGTGTGTGTGTCTGACAGGCAGAAACAGATGGTGACCAAGAGGACAAGAGAAAGAAGGTAATCTGACCCTGGACCTCAGGGGGATTCAGACCCATGCGCTTTTCTAGGAGAAATAAATGTAGGATATAATACAGATATGCTTTTAATAGCAATAACTGTTGTTTAGTTACATTTCAGTGATTCTTTTCAGAGTCTGTATGTTACAGTATTTGATATCCCATCTTTGTACTTTAGGATGCATAAAGAAACCATATAGTTTTTATTTCTTGAAATTTTGAAGTCATCAGGCTGCTGACCACATGATGATAACTTTTCTACCATTTCAGATCTGTGACAATGTTGGGTCACAGAATAACGCTTCAGACACACAAGCCTGGAGAAACTACTAAAAACCTCTGTGTAATGGTTTTTGTTGCCATTCACAGAGCATCTGTGAATATTTCACCATTTCTTCTGTAGGTGCAGGATGGCGCCATTATCTGTCCAACGCTATCAAAAATTGTATATCCAGTATTTTCCTGAGTATCAGTATTGAGTATGAAACTCTATAGCTGTGTCCCAAAACATAGGCTGCATTCTTCGGAGGCTGCATTTGAAGGCCGATTACGTCACAGCCAGCCGACGAAGGCTGTCCCAATTCGTCGAGTCCTTCAAAAGCGGCCGACAAATGCGTCGTTCATTTCCCCAATTTTGAAGGATGGGTCGGGTGTATCCTTCGTGGCCCACCATATCCCAGAAACTTTTAACATATTTTCAGGCGAGAAAGTAGCTGTGTAAACTTCAAATATCTGCTTGGTTTATCAAGACATTGCATATTTGCAAAAGTGCGCCGACGTTTTCGGAGACGTCTGTTACCCACCCGCTCAATAGCTAGCCGGGGGGTTCAATGGTCACTTGAGCCGGCGAGAGCTGCGGACTCCCAGCTTCATTGTTTACATGCTGTCTTTCGCTACTGAGGTTAAACATCACTCGGATAACTTAAAAATGTAATTGTTTGGCTTTTTTCAGTGTTTTATTTGTTCCGGAGTCAATCGGTTTGGCTGTGAAAAAGTTATTAGATTATTAGATTAAATACAACTTTATTAATCCATCAGGTGGGTTCCTCTGGGATTTTCACACAGCTGAATACAAGTCAAACAGAAAACTGATTAAACAGAAGTGTGAGACGGTCGAGAATTTATGGCAGTGTCCTGTTATATTTTAGATAGCAAGGAGCAGATGGCCAAGTTTATTAAACTTCACTGACACAGTGGTGATGCAAATCTGAAGGCTAGACCGTCCCATTTCACAGCCTCGCACTTCTGGCCTTCTTGGTCTTCGAAGGACCCGGCCCACGTAGACCGTGAAGGCCGAGTCCTCCGAAGGATGCAGCCGACGTTTTGGGACACAGCTTATGTTATGACAACCCTGTTTGTTCTCTTCAAGAACATGGCAGCACAATTTGCAATGTTGCAGCTGAACAAACAACAGACTTATGTCTTGTTTGACAGAGTCCAAATACGCTTGGCTGTAATTCACAGTGACAAGTTTGCTAAAAAACAAACAGTTAATCAGCACAAACACTTTACACCAACAGCCAGCACGGTGGTGGAGGGGTGACGATTTGGGCTTGTTTTGCAGTCACAGGATCTGAGCATTTTGAGGTCACTAAGTTAATCATGAACTCCTTTGAATAACAAAGTATTCTAGAGTCAAATATGAGGCCATCCGTCCGACAGCTAAAGCTCAGACAAAAGTGGGTCATCCAACAGGCCAATGATCCAAAGCACAAAAGCAAGTCTATAAGAGAATGGCTGAAAAAGAAGAAAGGTGTTCCAATAGCCCATTGATTGAAAAAAATGCAATACAGTGAAAATAAAGTTACAACCTAATGGCGCAAATTGAGAAAAACAAAACATGGTTGAGCCACTCTGATGTGGTGGGATCTTAAGAGAGCTGCAAATCTCAATTAATTTAAGAAATATTTTAAAGAGTGGACTAACTCCTCCACAATGATCTGAGAGACTGATAAAGTCATACAGACAACAACTACTTAAAAAGATTCCTGCTAATAGTGGTTCTACATGCTACTGAATCATGGAGTGTACTCGGTACTTCACAAAATTGTATAGATTCCATGATAAATCTCTTTCACAAATACTTCTTTTTTTTTTAAATATGCAAAACAATTTTGAATGGTGTCATCAAACCGAAATAAAATCTGTTGTGCTGTTGAAATTAAAATTTTTTCATCCAGTTATATATTTATAATTTTCCTTTTTATTTTTTGTGATTAATAGTGTGGCGTAAAAAAATTCTGTATACATTTATTAAACGTCAGACTTCTAAAAAGGAACTGATTAAAGGAGAGATTTCACCTCTGCTTTAGAAGTGATTTATAGCAGGCTATTGCCAGAGGGAAAAAACGAGGTTCTGACTGAGGAAGCCTTTTGTGCAGCATGTGCTGGCAAATCCTTACATCTCTGTAAATTAATTTAGTTAAGAGGACTGATTTAAGGTTTCCAACCACACCCCCCAGCTGCATATACATTCCACCTCTTTGAAACCCGAACCATACTTCTAATCTTAGTCATATCCGTCTATTGCATATCAGGCATTTGCCTGGAAGTGATTCTTGGAGACAGTGCATCGTCCGAATGTATGTGCTCCCTGAGAGCCTCAATCGAGGGCTAAAAACTCCATCTTCCTTGAATCCTTCCAAATGTGTTTTGGAACACACACACACAAACACATAAGCACCACAGTTCATTTCCTCTGTTAATATAATTTTGTGTGCATGTATGCAGTATCTGCAGCCTTGGAGGCTTCACTTTTGTCAGTTTGTGTTGCACAGTACACTGGCCAGAGGCCTGCAGGGGTCTGGCACAGCTCCACGCCTTCATTTGCTGAGGAGATTTACTTTATGCAAAATAAGGGCATGGTTCTAGAGACAACAGGGAGAATGAGCCAAACAATATTCTGTTCCTGAGTGAACTGTATATACAGTATTTTACCTCCTAACAATCACAGCCTCGTTTTCAGTAAAGCTTTTAGCTGAGTAAACATATCAGTCCTAAACATATTAGTAATAGCAGCTTATACAAGCATAAAGTAGAATAAAACCAGAGGTGCATTAAATGATGATTCTGTAGGTTTACATACCAAAATCCTTTAATTTATGCTGTGGCTGTGGAATTACTTGTTCTTTGCTACTCTCCACTCATGAGGTGTACAGTGGCTAACGCTGTCGTAAGTTTTCACCTACAGAAAGAATAATAAAGGTGTGATTTTAGGTGGGAGACATTGACAAAGTACTAGAGCTCTGCAGACTGTGGCAATAGAAATTGACTCTTGGCAGGTAGGATGAAGTCTCTGTGGGAGAAGAAGCCTAAGCTGGTGAAGAGGTTCCTATAGCAGGGCTCAGGTGAACATGCAGTGTCAGCTTTAAAACAAAAGGCCCTGATTCAAACTAATAATGCACTCCTTCTACTCCCAAGGTAGTGAAAAGTGCTGCAGTAGATTTAGGGACAAGAGGGCTACAGATCACCACATAGAATAGCTATTTATAAACACAACAAGGTTTAGTATAGAGACCCATTTGATTTAAAGTTCAGAAATCTGTGTCACGGCTATTTCCTTAGAACGGTGCTGTTGCAAACGTTACCTGAGGTGACCTCCTCCACCAGAATCGGGTTCTGGGAGGAAAGCGTGAGGCCATGAGAGTTGAGGTTTGGGTCGCGCTGGATCTGAATATTGAAGCGGAAGGGATAATTCCTCTGGTCAGAGCTACTGGACTCTGCTGTCTTCCCTTCTGCTGCAGCCCGATCCCTGGAGGAGTAATTCAGGAGTGACATCTTACTGCAGTATCTGTATTTCTCACAGAGCAGTACTACTGTGAACAGCCTTATATTTGTGGGGATAACAAAAACAAGGAAATAATTGTGAAAAGCCACAAATTAAAGCATTAATTTATTTGTTACTGGATGAGAGAACCTATTTTAGAAGGTTTTACAAATATGGGCTTCCTTTGATGATGACTGTAGACAGGTGCATCTCAAGGCAAAATATATCAAAGATAGTAAAAATGGTAAAATAATGGATTTATACAAAAAACAAAAAAAAGACATAATACCTGCTCAGAGAGTGAGATCTGCTGCCCAAGTCTCTGGACCGTCTCAGCCATCGTCCCACTACCTGCTCTACTCGGCTGGTCCTGCGAGACGGGGAGCGGCTCCTGTCCTGCACCTCCATTTACCTGGCAGGGGTTGTAGATCAAAGGAGCCATTTGTGTCGTAGATTTAGTTAAATGGCTCCACATTAAACAAATATGCAATGTACAATGTAAATGTTTCATAAAAGAATCTAAACAGGAGGCTGGAGAGCTTCCTGGTTGTTTTCCCTCTAGGTGAACGTGACAAACAAGCCTAAGACCACAAGCACCGTTCACAAAAGTGTGCAAACACAAGAGGCAATACCTGGCAAAGCTGCAGCACATGTTTGACTAGAATGAAATGTAAGAGTGTAAGCCCTTAATCACTCTCATGACAGGAGAGACAATCCCTCTTCAGCCAGAGCTCCAGGGAGCTGATCAGAGTTACAGTTTTCAGCTTTTGTTGCTTCGTGTTAAAGAAAGCCCAGCTGCAACACTAAGACTACACTCCAGATGCAAACAATCCTGCACATGGCATTTGTGTGCTTATGCGTAAATCTGTGCTGTGATATGATGATGTTAGGGGTACAAATCAGACTCTATTACATTAGTGTATGCAGAATACAAATTCAATGAAAACACCCTGCAAAAAAATAAAGGAAAAACAGTAAGTGGAGACACAGTACCCACACGCACACAAGCACACACACACACTGGGTATTAGATATTTAATATTTCAACTGAGGCCAGCAATGATGTTACTTGTTGCATCATGCTACTTAAAAGGCTCTTAGCCCAAATTATGAACCAATCACTTACTGCATGGTGCCTCAATAAACATCAATATTGGTAGTTTATCATTCCAATAACAATGGTGTTTCCCTTAAATGTGTCCCTGTTGTGTTGCTGTGAGACAGGTGGTACTTATAAATGATTGTTGGTTGGTGAGAGAGATGTAATGGACATGGGACACCTCTGGCGTCTGCGGGGCTCGGTCAGACTAATGCACGGGCCTATGATGCAATACTAAGTTAATGGGCCTCTGTGGAGCCATACAGTATTTGAGGTAATACAATATCAGCTTACATGCACGTGTGAGCTCATTAAGACCTACAGACTTGGGGAAATCTCCACAATTTTGGACATTCTAGCTTTTGTTTTGTGTGAAAACCCGTGCGAAAGTTGAGTCAGTTCTAAGAAGAATGTTAAGCAGGCTGAAAAAAAAAGAGTAAGAAAGGCATTTTTCTTCCTGACAATTCCCTCTGCAACATGTCAGCAAAGAAAAGCAGCATGACATCACTTTGCTGACACAGAATATCAAGTTCTGCTGCTGATGCCTCGTAACAGTTGAATGAAAGTTAAAATACACGTCTCCTCAAAACAGGGGTTCTGGATTGTCTCCCTAATGGCTGCACCTTACAAAAGTGGTCACAAAACATTTACTCATGCTGCAGCCAGTCAATTTTGGTGTTCGTAAAGCAGATCTCCACCATATGCATCTCTTACATGCCGCTATAAAATCCAGTGCAGGCAGATGATAGTAGCAAAAGGAAATGTTGCATTCAGTGAAGCAACGGGGTGAGAAAAACAAGATCAGTCATCAGTAACTGTAGTGTTGACAGCAATTAAGTCAGGCACATCATGAACAGGAGGAGCTGAGGTAAAGGTGGGTTACAAAGTGGTCTGAAGAGGAGGCGAGCTACACAACTTAAATAGCTCAAACTACATGAGATTTGTAGTGGATGTGTAGGAAATATCATCTGAAACATTACAGATTACAGATCTGCTTTTATCGTGTAAATGGATCATGTGCCTACATAAAATAACAGTTCCATAGGTTGGGCTCCACTGATACAATTAAATGTAACACATTTAATTAAATTAATTAAATGTAACACACTTAATTGTGTGATGAAAGGTGTATCCATTGTCTTTTAAGAAAAGTAACAGGTTTTCAAAAAGCCTAAATGTAGCACCTGAAGATGCTAGGCAGAGCTTTGCAGATGCACATCTACATGCTGTAGCTGTTAGCTGTCACCCAGTGGCAGTGTTGATACTGTGTGGAATGTGGACCAGTATATTTGTGCTACATGTGCTCATGTTTGTGCCATTGTTGGTCCTTTGTTAGCCCCTGCCACAGAAAAGACAACAGTCACCATATTTGAAGAACTTCTTGCTGATAGAGTGCCATTTCATGGCTCTTCTTCTGTGGTCCCCTTTTGTTTCAATTTTCAACCAATCAGGATTCTACCTATGCACAACGCTCTGTTGGCTTTTTGGAGGAGTGCACACAAGTGAGTCTCCACTACCTCTGCACTGGCCGAATTCCCACAATCCCTCTCTCTGCACAACCAAAGAGCTATGCAAATGGAAACCAACATGGGACCATAAATCTGGCTTCCCTCACTCCCTAACCCCCCCCCCCCCCCCCCCCCACACACACACACACACACACACACACACACACACACACACAACCTTCCTCCCAGATGACTGAAGCAGTCAGACAAAGACCTGGGCATTAGCTGATACCTTATACCCCCTTCACATCCTTACGGGCTGAACCTACTGACTATGACTGGGAAAGAGATTCTCTGACAGTAAGCATTCATGGAGAATCACCTTACTTACTATGAATGATACAGGGGTGAATGAAAAAGTGAACAAATGAATGAATGACTGATTTATTTTGGAAATGTATTAATGATAATGATTTCATATAGAATCAATGAGTAACTGGACAGGTTGATGAATGGATAAGGAGATGCTCTGAATGGAACAATGACGTAAAGCACAGTTAGCCCTGTGACAAGGTGATGAGCAGAAGGATGGATGAATTAATGAATAAAGTTTGGACTCAGAGATGTAATCAATGAGTGAATAATCTCACAAGGCCTTCCCAGTGAGCAGCTGCAGGAAGGAATTTCCCCCAGATGGGCGTAATGATGGACATAGAGGAAACAAAAGATTAGAGAGGAGAGGAGACGGGAGGAAATGTGTGACAAGTACAGGAAACTAAATGAAAGGGCAGAAGACAGGCAAGTGTGATAGAAGGTGAGACAGGAGGCGGGCTTAGTGATGAAAGTGGTGAGTGACATAAGCAGACAGCAGTGGCTCCTGGGGGATCTTGACTCATAAGTACATTATCCATCCATCTGTCTGTGAATAACTCTCTCCTCCTCTTGTTCCCTCTGTTCTCATCCTATCGGCACCTCACTTCTCGCTATTCCATATCACACTCTACCGATTTGCTTCATCTGCAGTATCTCACTTCTCAGGTTGCACAGACCCAAAACAGAAGTGTACTCAGCTTTGCTAGGGACTGACTAACCCAAGAACCGCAGCAGCACGAAGATCACACAAGTTAAATGGTTACATAAGAAAAGGTACAGACCCCGAGACACTGAAGTAATGGATTTACAGAGCAGTGACTTACTTCTAAAAGTAGATTAATCAGGGATGGATCGTAGCCAAATGTCTGTGCATTTTAAAATACAAACACTGGGACAAAGCATTCATCTACATCCAATCCCCTCTAATCCCATAAACATGGTTTCCTTCCTAAGTAGCTTTGATTGAGTATACTGATGAAGTACAAGCCCAGGGAATTAAATTCACTACAGTAAAACATAGGAAAAAATCTATTTTCCAATGGACATATTCAAGGCAGAAATCAAGGCAGCAAAGGAAACTGAGACTGTACTTTCCTCTCTCATCAATGATACAACATGTCAAATATCTCTTTCATAAATATTCTAGCTCCATTGTTAGTGTTTCAAAGCTCTAACTCCTGGTTTATCGTAATGAAAAGTTAAGAAAATAGGAATTTTATCCATTTTCAGTCGTGTGATTTGTATAAGATGGACTGTTATTGGAATATTTCAGGCTGAATTGTGAAACTACACCTCTAGATTGTTGTTCTTTAGATCTAGTTTGTTTTGCTCTACTTTACTACACAATACAGTAAACTATGTGAATTTATCATGTGCTCATCTTGGGAAATCAAATGCGTATGGTAATGTGAAAGAATGCACGGGACACTGGCATCTTGATACATCACAATTGTGCAGCAAACAGGAACAGAGTCGGAGGCTCTTGGTGTCGTAGTGGTACAAGTCACATGTCTGTCAGCTCGGGTTGTATCCTGTTTGGGAACTCTGTGTTTTGCACTTTTTACTTCTGCTTTCACTTGGTGGCACATTAAATCTATGATAATCTTATTAACATTGAGCTAAAAGATCAGCCCTGCACTTCAAAAAATTAGGCTTACCCAGTATATTTAAACACAATGAGGAGTGATCTTTTACAAGTTTCCATATGTGATGAGTTTTAAGGAGACTTCACTATACGTCAGTGTGATATTTGCTGCAGGTTGCTTATTTATTTTTATGACATGGTCACAAAGAGTCAACAAAGAAATAGATTAGCATGAGGATTATTAATATGCAAGTGCATATTAATAATGAGAACATAACATAACATTTAAAAAAGGGACTTCATTTTAAGCGTGGATTTAAACAGAAAAATATAAAATACAGCAGTTTTTCTTGAACCGTACTTTGACATAAATGCTGCTCTCATCACTGAGTTAAGTCTAAGTATTGTGTGACTTTTCTTCTAGAAATGTTTTAAATAATATGCATGTCTCATATGTGTGGTGAGTTTCCTGTGAGCTTTATGAGCAATGTGACTACTTGCTGCATGTCATGTGGCAAGTGTTTAGAGGATACTTCAGTGTGGTTTAGTCATGCACCGCCTTACAACCCAGGAAAAATATTATACCACTTTTATGTGATTTTTATACCACATTATCAGTATAAAAAAGGAAAACACATATTCATGATTTTTGTAATATCGTGATATTTTGTTGACATCTTACTTGTTTGCGTACACTACCGGTCACAAGTTTTAGAACAGCCCAATTTTTCCAGTTATTTATTGCAGTTGAAGTTGTTCAAGTCCAATGAATAGCTAGAAATGGTACAAAGGTAAGTAGTGACCTGCCAGAGGTTAAAAAAAAGGTAAGGTTACCTAAAACTCTAAAGTAATGTACATTTCAGAATTATACAAAAAGTCCTTTTTCAAGGTACACAAAATGGGTTAACAATTTAAAGCTGTTCTGCAGCAATGGAGGTTGATCAAGCCTTGAAAGCTGGTGCTACTGATTCCTACAGGTGTTCCAACCTTTCTGGATTACTTACAACCCTCTTGGTTAGAACACACTCTGGTACCATCATTTGAACAGTATTATACTGCAGAAAGTAGTGTGTTGTAACAGAAATGGCGAGAAAAAGGCAATTAACAATGGAAGACAGACAGACCATCACAACACTTAAAATGTAGGTCTTTCCTACAGAGGAATTGCAAAATCAAAAGTCAAGGTGTCAGTGAGTACAGTTTTCTTCACCATCAAAAGGCTCAGAAACAGAAGCCTCAACTGAATCAGAGGACAAGTTTCTGAGAGTTAACAGCTTGCGTGATAGGCGGCTCACAGGACAACAGCTTAATAGTGGTCGTAGTAAGTATAGTGGCTTGCAAAAGTATTCCCCTTGGACCTTTCCACATTTTGTCACATTACAGCCACAAATATGAATCAATTTTATTGGAATTCCACGTGAAACACCAACACAAAGTGGTGTACACGTGAGAAGTGGAACGAAAATCATGCATGATTCCAAACATTTTTTACAAATAAATAACTGAAAAGTGGGGTGTGCGTAATTATTCAGCCCCCTGAGTCAATACTTTGTAGAACCACCTTTTGCTGCAATTACAGCTGCCAGTCTTTTAGGGTCTGTCTCTACCAGCTTTGCAGATCTAGAGATTGAAATCCTTGCCCATTCTTCTTTGCAGAAAAGCTCTAGCTCAGTCAGATTAGATGGGCAGTGTTTGTGAACAGCAGTTTTCAGATCTTGCCACAGATTCTCGATTGGATTTAGATCTGGACTTTGACTGGGCCATTCTAACACATGGATATGTTTTGTTTTAAACCATTCCATTGTTGCCCTGGCTTTATGTTTAGGGTCGAGGTCCTGCTGGAAGGTGAACCTCCGCCCCAGTCTCAAGTCTTTTGCAGACTCCAAGAGGTTTTCTTCCAAGATTGCCCTGTATTTGGCTCCATCCATCTTCCCATCAACTCTGACCAGCTTCCCTGTCCCTGCTGAAGAGAAGCCCCCCCAGAGCATGATGCTGCCACCACCATATTTGATAGTGGGGATGGTGTGTTCAGAGTGATGTGCAGTGTTCGTTTTCCACACATGGCGTTTTGCATTTTGGCCAAAAAGTTCCATTTTAGTCTCATCTGACCAGAGCACCTTCTTCCACATGTTTGCTGTGTCCCCCACCTGGCTTGTGGCAAACTACAAACAGGACCTCTTATGGTTTTCTGTTATCAATGGCTTTCTTCTTGCCACTCTTCCATAAAGGCCAACTTTGTGCAGTGCACGACTAATAGTTGTCCTATGGACAGATTCCCCCACCTGAGCTATAGATCTCTGCAGCTCGTCCAGAGTCACCATGGGCCTCTTGGTTGCATTTCTGATCAGCGCTCTCCTTGTTCGGCCTGTGAGTTTAGGTGGACGGCGTTGTCTTGGTAGGTTTACAGTTGTACCATACTCCTTCCATTTCTGAATGATCGCTTGAACAGTGCTCCGCGGGATGTTTAAGGCTTGGGAAATCTTTTTGTAGCCTAAGCCTGTTTTAAATTTCTCGATAACTTTATCCCTGACCTGTCTGGTGTGTTTTTTTTTTTTTGGACTTCATGGTGTTGTCGCGCCCAGTATTCTCTTAGACAACCTCTGATGCCGTCACAGAGCAGCTGTATTTGTACTGACATTAGATTACACACAGGTGCACTCTATTTAGTCATTAACACTCATCAGGCAATGTCTATGGGCAACTGACTGCACTCAGACCAAAGGGGGCTGAATAATTACGCACACCCCACTTTTCAGTTATTTATTTGTAAAAAATGTTTGGAATCATGTATGATTTTCGTTCCACTTCTCACGTGTACACCACTTTGTGTTGGTCTTTAACGTGGAAATTAATAAAATTGATTCATGTTTGCGGCTGTAATGTGACAAAATGTGGGAAAGTTCAAGGGGAATACTTTTGCAAGCTACTGTAAGTCTCAGTTTTAACTGTGAAGAGAAGACTTTATGCTGCAGGTTTGACAGGACAAGTTGCAGCAAGAAGGCCATTACTAAGACATCAGAATAAGACAAAGATGCTTGCCTGGGCCATGCAACACTGCCAATGGACTACTGAAGACTGGATGAAGGTATAATGGACTGATGAATCAAAATTTGAAATCCTCAGTTTATCACGCAGGATCTTTGTACGCCATCGAGTCGGAAAGGATGGTTCCACAGTGTGTGGCATCAACTGTCAAACTTGGAGATCAAGGGTGATGGTCTGGACTGTTTTTAATGGATCCAGGGTCGGTGACTTGTGCAGAGTAGGAGGCAGCCTGAATCAAAATGGCTACCACAGCTTTCTACAGCGCCATGAAATACCATCTGGTATGCACCTAGTTGGTCAGGGGTTCATCTTACAGCAAGATAATGACACAAAACACAAGTTCAAGCTATTCCAAAACTACCCCAGGAAAGAAAAACAAGATGGTAAGCTTGAAAACATTTAATGGCCAGCACAGTCTCCAGACTTAAATCCAATCAAGCTGGTTTGGAATAAACTGGACAGAAGAATTAAATCAAAGCAATCTACAAGTGCTGCACATTTATGGGGACTTCTGCAACAGATATGGGAAGAGCTTTCTAAAGAATATTTGATTTCTGTTGTAGAAAGAATGGCACGGGTGTTCAGCTGTTATATCTGCCAAAGGTGGCTACTTTGATGAGCCAAAAGTTTAGAATACATTTTGGTCCATATATTCATTCTATGATTTCTTTTTCAACTCCAATTGCTTATTTGTACCATGCTTTCATTTCAGAGTGCAGTGAGAGATTAAACTGTATGATTTTCAATCAAATCTGGAAAAACTGGGGTGTTCTAAAACTTTTGACCAGTAGTGTAGTTGGAATCAGCCAGATACAATGAGCTCTACTTTACAGTAAAATATAAACATATATGTTTATATCATATATTTGTGTCCATCTATCCCATTTTTATTCCTGTCTGTCCATCACATGTTGCATTGTGAGGTTATTTGTACCTGAATCACTGTGCCTAATGATAGCCAGTAATAATGCTAAGATAATGGACCATGATCTAAAATTTGATAGTGTTAAAAAGTATAATTCCACCTCTCATCTAGTGACTTTATCTTTGATAGACTTTGCTGTTTTTGTTTTGATTCACGTAATAGCCTCTACTTAGGAAACATCATCTTAATACAAAAACCAGGAAGTACAACCAGAATCTGTGTTGGGTTTTTTGCATTACCAAAGCAATACTTTTAGATGATCCAGATAATGGAGAGTGTTGAGAAACCACAAAGACATTTTTGTCCATGATTTTAAGACTGGCCTTAGGAGATTTACAGGTAACAGGTGCTTAAGATGCAAAAGCGACTCTCAGAACCTGCTTTAACATGTTGTTTCATTCCCATCATCTTTTATGAATGGAACTTATGCACACAGTCAGGAACTGACCTTAGGACAATGAATAAAAAATGTTTTTACATTAATAAATAATGTATGTACAATGTAAATTTAAACAGAGTTTGGAATTTGAGCTGAAAAGACACTGTATAATTTTGTGGTTTGTCCACAACACAACAAATACTTCTACTGTACTGACAGCAACAGCATGCACTGCCAAGTATTAGCACTACCCAGTGACCTGCATGTCGTTTCTGGCAGAGTTCCAACGCAGGGCCAATCTGGCAACCCTGCTGCTGGGACAGGTGTTATGAGGTACTCGTCGTACAAAAAAATAACTTCAGGTCTACCGAATCACCTCTAAACTTGCCCACAATTAATTACATTATATTTATGACATCAATGTGAGTAAGCATGATAAACAAAATAACCAGGAACTAAGATGTGCTGTCCATGTAACTCTGTTCCTCCCTCCTTTTCACCCATGAATGTCTTGCAGCCATCCAACTACTGACCATGTCATCACTCAATCATGTGTCCCCTTCCATCTCGTTCTATTAGATTATTGCTCATGTGGGAGGAATCAGATTTCTCACATCTGTTTCTTGCTTTCTCTGTGTCTCAACGATACTGAAAAATGGAGCTGAAAGAAGAAACCAGAAAATTGTCTATTACACCTGATACAATTGCTTTGTTATGTTATTTTTGATAAGTACCATCCAGTCCAGTACAATTTTTAATTCATTTTGTGATACAATGATGCTCATCAGTGTGCTTACACACACACACACACACACACACACACACACACACACACACACACACACACACACACACACACACTAGCAACAGCTCAAAGTGGAGCTTATTTTCTAATCCAATGCTAAAATGTGTATGTATTTATAAAACATTATTTAGATTAACACTGCATGATGGTGTTATTTTCCTGTTGAATGACGTTTTTGCCTTTGTTATTTTGTCCGTTTCCACAGAGTTAGAAGAGCTCAAAAGCGATCCATAGGGTGTGGTCAAATTTGATGTCACATTAGAGTAAAATATGCATTTTTAATGCATTTTTTCAATGACATGGAGGCTTCATCTTGTGTAATATGTACTTTAGTTCTGATAAAAGATGCGATTCAGAAACATTTACCTTTTGCACACGATATCACTTTTGTCAAATGTTTGACTGTGCAGTAATCTGACTCTTGCTTCCACTGGAAATTGGTTAGTGGGCTTTCATCCAGACAAAAAAGGTTAAAAAAGGTTGGCTCTGTGCCGTTGTTATTGATCAGGATCATTAGTGGCATTTTTTTTTATATCTGTCTGAAGAAAACCTTTGCGGTTAAATTTAGTTGAAAAGTCAAGTCATTTTTTAATGCCGTATGACTCCCTGAATGCATTTATGCCACAAAATGTCTACAGTTTGGTGTAGTAAAATGTGAGTTAAACATGGCCCTACAACAGACTTACCACTTGTTGAGTCCTGCCTCCTGCCATAAGACCATGAGCTAGCCGGTCAATGCTTAATTAGAAACTAAAATATGATTCAGGCTGTAAATGAGTAAAATGCCACTGCCGGTGTGCTGAGCTTTTCCTCACACATCCTCTGAAAACTATGAATAAATGTGCTGTTTGCATTTCCTAGTTTTTTAAAAATCTATTACAAGGTTGTTTTTTCCCCCAACACTGTGATATGCAATACACACTATAATCATTACAATATTAACACAGTAATCAAATTACATATATATTAGCTCAGGTTGTTTTTTTTTCAGATAGCTGTGTCTGCTATAAAATTAGAGAAGTAAACAAAAATCTCTGCCAGAATAGTTTTACCTAATGCTGAAGCTGGGCAGGGTAAGAAATGCTGCAGAGAAACACACACACACACACACACACACACACACACACACACACACACACACACACACACACAAGCTGACTAAAGGGGCTACAGCAGCACTTCTCCTTCCCCACACTTGTGTTTTCTCATGTACATTTATTCATTCACTTTGCCATGATAGCTATCTTTTGGTTGTTTCTTATTTACTTTGATTTGAGTTGATCTTCTCATTTAATTTTCTGGATTTTGTTTCCTGTTTTTCTAACGTCCTTCACCTGTTATAATTACCTGCAGCTTAGTCTTTGCAGAGTTTGTATCTATAGTGATCTTTCCTCTGTGAAGATGTTCCACATGTTTGTCATAGCTAGCAATTTAAACCTACTCTGTTTAGTTCTATTTTCTCATGTGTAATTTTGTTTATATTCTTACAGTCTCTTTGTTTCCTGGTTTTGTTTTTTGGCCATTAAAAGCTTATTTTCATTAGATGCCTCGTTTAATTGTACACAATAGATGCTTATTAGAATTTCCCTCTATCATCTTCTTCTCCATGTGAACCATGTCAACCTCTCACACAAGTTAAACATTGAAGTTGTCTAAAGAATTTTTGACATCATAAAAACTAGCAGCTTAAAGCAGTGTGGTGTACAAATTTCAAGCCTCCACAAAAAAACAGTCAAATATGGTTAGGGTGAATGCTGGGAATCGTAGTATAGCCATGATGTGAAAGAGGGTTGTGACATTAATCTCTGGGGATGATGCTCAGTGGCAATTGCGCTTAAATCAATACTAGATGTAAGAATATCATGTATATCATGGTAAAAATGTATGTGTGTATATACTGTCCATGACAATAAAACTACATTCTTAGTTGTTATATAAAAATGTCCTATTAATCATCAATGGCATAGAAAAGCTCCGCATTTATGAGCAAAACAAAGAGATAAGCTAACACATGTCTGAGAGCAACATTTCCACAGCCTCCAATACGTCACAATACACCACAAAACTGGTTCTGGGAAAACTGGAAACAACAAAATTGTTTCACTGCTTGAGGTACAACCGTAAAGGTGGAGACACTGGTAGCCAGTGATGTGCAACAAAAAAGTAAATAAATGACACCACCAAGCATCATCATAGCTCTGGGGCTGTGTTGAGAGCCAAAGCAAACTGTGCATGGATGCGGTTACATACTGATTGGTCTAGGATAGGATTCCAAACCAAATGGTCGTAAAAGTCCTAAAAGCAGTTAGCAAAAAAGGTCAACCCCAGATACAACATCCCAGGTAGAAAACATTTTATTCTGGACATTACTGTGAAGCTCCTGTATTGTTATAAGGTTAAATAAGTTTAATTATTGTTAAACTAAAGTGTTAACCAGTTTAGCAACTTCACACTCTGACCTCAGGATTATCAGAAAACAACATCTCAATCATCCAGGTCATCGTAAAGGACCAAGGTCATTCCTTCAAGGACACCAATGTTTTGGACAGAGAAGACAGATGGTTTGAAAGAGGAGTGAAAGAAGCCATCTATGTCCACTGTGAATGATCCTCATAAAACAGAGGCGGTGGTTTATGACACCAACTGTCTCCCATCTATAATCCAGTTTTGAGATCCCTTTCCAGACGCCTTAACGCCCACTCACATCCTGGGCCTTCTGACCTTAGGAAATCACATGATAGGGTGGGGCTAGGTTTCACGATGGCTGTATCCCAATTCAGGGTCTGCAGCCTTAAAGTACGCGTTTCAAGGCCGATTACGTCACAGCAGCGCGCCGAAGGCTGTCCCAATTCAAAGGTTGCTCGAAATGCGGCCCTGAAATGCGTCCTTCATTTCCCTGAATTTTAAGGATGTGGCAGTGTAGACTTCGTGGCCCAATGTATCCCAGAATGCATAGCGCGGCGGTGGGTGTGGATAATTTTGCCGAAAAAAAACGGCGAATGAGGGGTGCCCGAAGAGTAAACTTTAAGTAAGTACTGACTATTATGTCACTTATTTATGTGCGAATGTTTAATAACGAAGAACATTAAAATATTACTGTTGGCCACATGTCGGCAAAGTTATGTGACATTAGTGACGTTTGTACTAACTTGGTTTTAAAGCCTCTACTTTAAAATATACGCCGTTCAATAGCTGAGCTTAATCCTACAGAGAATGATCAAAGCTCATGTAGAAACAAACAAACAAATGAACAAAAGATTTTCTCCTTCATTTCTGTCAAACAAAGCTGTATGAAACGTTTCCAGCTGTTAGTATCATGGTTGCTAGGCAACCTGGGCAGTGCAACGGAGGCTAGACCGTCCCATTTCACAAGCCTTGCACTTCCGGCCTTAGCGGTCTTTAAGTACGCGGCCCTTGAGGATCGTTGAGGCTGCGTACTTTAAGGCTGCAGACCTTGAATTGGGATACAGCCGATGAGTTCACCTGAAACCTTGGCTGATTGTGACCTTTTCACACCTTGGCTTGTGCGATTAGGTAGAGGATCGTTAGGGGGTCCATTGTGCTCCTGGGAGGACACTCCCATAGGGCTTAAATATGGGACTCTCCACCATTTGATCTTAGAACTGAAGAAGCTTCTCGGATGAGAGGTGAAACGTCTTCAAGCAACTTAAAGAAGACAGATACTTTTCTTTCTAAGCTCCTTAGACATCGGAAAACAACGCAAAAACTCATTGGAAAAGGATGGAAAATGTCTTTGATTATACTTGCACTATTAAATCCTGCTACCTTTAATCTGCACTCCCCAACTGTTGCGCAGTATTTTTTGTTATTTTGTTTGATGTTTTTTTTATCACTGAAAATGTATTTATTGCAAATTTACTGAAGCATTGCAATATCATTTTGAAGCTATATTACCCACCCCTACACGACAGTCTCTTGTCTCTCAAAAGACTGTGGCTGCTGTTGACAGGAAAGGCTGTGAGCAGAGACTGAACTCTCAAAATACAGTGGAAAATACAAATAATCCAAAATAAGTCACAAAATATACACAGGCGTCTGATAATATACTTGGGTGGCCTCGCCAACTAAAGTGTGGGAAACACTGTAATAACCACTAAACATTTTGTAGCTTTGACACAGCAAACATGTTAGCATTGGGAATAGACCGAGCACCTTGAAGCAACTGTTGTGTTCTGAATTGGTGCTACATTAATATAACTGAACTGAGCTAAAAAAAATAATTTGTCTGTAAAGTCAGATGGCACTTGTAGTCTTAAAGAAATATAATGACATAAATAATATTATCCAAAAACACAATTCACTCAAAATGTCCAGAGCAGGGGTGTCAAACATAAGGCCCAGGGACCAGAACTGGTCCGGGAAAACTCTAGCCCCTAAATTGCTTTAGAAAATGTTAAGTAGGGCTTAAATATTTTGACTTTTAAACCTATTTTAATACGTTTTATAGGTTTTCCTACTGATAAAGACCTTCCCCACAGCTTTTCACACTATACCAAAGTAACTAAATAACTGAAAGGCTCCTGTTGTTTTACTTTGGGCTAAAGAAATTTCAAAAGGACATGTTCTGGGACTTTTAAAATTACAGGACACTGCCCAATGCGCTACTATTACTTTCTTCTTTAGTTTTACATATTTATTTATTACATTTTAAGCCCAAATAGTTGTGCTGACACATTTCTTTCCTTCACTTCTTTTTCCTTTAATAAAATATCTCAGGAATTAAATGTATAGTTAAACTTTACACTGACAGAAAGGGAAGTTTCGCCAGTCTGGCCCACCTATAATCAAAGTAACCTGTGTACAGGTTACTTGATTATAGGTGGGCCTACAGGTTACTGTGTACATAAAATGAGTTTAACATCCCTGGTCTAGAGAAAAGCTGCAAACTCAAGTCTTGGCACTCCACAGAACAATCCATCCGCCCATGCACCCTCCCTGTGACTTCTCTGTATTTTTGGAACGTTAACTAAATTAGCTATGCATACACGATGAGTATAGTAAATTCTGAAACATGCATTACTTACAACTTTTGCCTAACACTCTTACTGCACGCACAGAGACACACAGGCGCGCAGAGTAGGCAAATGGGATTACAGAGTGTGTCTGCAGGCTGTGACAGGGAGTTTGTGCGTCACTCCTGCTGAGCCAGATTAGACTGAGCTTCACCTTAGCCTTACAGGTCTGTTTGGAGTAACACACTGGCTAAACTAGACAGACACTAGTTTACTGCTCACTTACCTCTCCACTGTGCGTCTGTCTCACTGTGTTTATTCCACAGTCTTTAAATCCTCTAATATTGCCATCTTTTGTTGTGTGCACACACAAATCACATACACAAACACAATCTGTTTCATTTCAGTATTAGAGAGACAGACATTCACACACCTGCTCTCTGCCCTGGGTATCAGGGCTCCATGAAGGTGCCAGTTACAGTCCCGCTGCCCTCGCTGCTCGCCCATCACTCCACTGAAGAAGACCAGGGTGACGTGTCTTCATCTCCTGACGACAGGCATGAATCAGAATTAAGAGTTAGGGTTGTTGGAGCCTGAGTCTCTCAGCATTGTAATATTATTGACAATTTGAAACATGATTTTTATCTTCTCATCTGAAAAACTACGATTAGGGTGTGAATAATGGAGGAAAGCTTTCCTTTTAGATCGGTGAATCATGGGGAAAAACAAGCAAACTGGAGATGGAATGAGAGTGGGGGGCACTGAGGCGGAAGACAGAAAATGAGTCTAAGAAAAAGACAAAAACAGACAAGCAGAGAAAAAGAAGAAGAGTTTGACAGACAGTGCCACATGATGGCAGCGACAGGGGCTGGACAAAAGGGTTGAGGGCAGTAAACTGAATCAAGGGAGGAGGAGTACGGAGAGACAGATGAAGCAAAAAACCACACCGAGCTCCATCACAGCAGGATGGGGCTGCCTGCATCGGCTGCATGTGCTGTTTGTGGAGTCCCACTTACCCCTGCTCTGATCCAAACACCATCCATATTTAATGAGGCCCTCACAAAGCCCTGGGAAAAGAGATGCTGGGAACTCTTCTGTCCCCTCCCTCCCTTATTCCCATCTCCAACTCCCTGCTACTCAAATTCTAATCCTTCTGTCTCTTCTCTTTCATAACTCTCACTTTCTATTCATGTCTTAACCTATTAGCCCAGCATGTGACTGTGAATTAATTTTAGTCTGAGAATGTCACAATTTCCTCATTTTTTCTTAAAACAGGGAATCAGCTGTTTTAAAAAAACGACAACATGTGTGCGCTGTCACTCACTTTTTCATTCAAAAGTGAGGCTACGTGTGCTCTTTGTGACTGTATGTGTGTGTGATTGTATAACTGTATGTAAGTTTTTGTTATGTGAGCGGTAAGCTGGATTTTGTGTGTGCGTGTGTGTGGTTGTGCATGTGTGTGTTAAAGTGCTGCAAGCATCAATAATGTATGTAGATAATGCAGCCACTTCACTCTACCAACAACTAACAGGCATACCGACGCACACAAAGGAAGACAGAATGAGGAGAGAGAGAAAACGCATGAGGCTGCAAAGAACAGAAAGATGAGAAAGAGAAATGTGAGCAATAAAAGGGATCAAGAGGGTTAGGGTTTGACGGGCATGGAGAACATCCGGTTTGCCTACTCTGTGCTCCAGTGATTATGTAATTGATACCTCAGAAACACAAAACACTTCATTTTGAATATTTCATTATGTTTTTCATAATTTCTAAACCTGGTTTTAGGTTCGCTTGTCAGGCGATCTTGATTGAAGAGAAGTTGTTTTACACCATTATGAAAGTCACAATTCTCAGGAAACACAGGTAAGAGGAAAGATGTTTCTGGAGAGGAACAGGGTGAAACAGTGCAACGTTCTGCAAGAGGCAGGAAAACCATATGTATGTTTCATCTCGGTCCTTCATAACCAAAGCTGACTTGCAGCAGGCTCATTTCTGTGATGAAGACTAAATTTCATATTGTTTTATTCATTGATGAATGCTGTGTACACTAATTGGTCCAGATGGATATGGCTGGGGAAGGCTGTTGAATGGGAGCCACATTTAAGCAAAACTGCAAACATCAGCAAGAATGTGGCAGAATGATGATCTAGCTTTTAATATGGGAAGTGAGATGGTAGGTCTTTGCAGAATTCCTGAGGGTGTCACTGTCACTTTGTTCTGATATGTGAAGCTCCATCCGAAAACCCTATTAAAATTATTTTTATATGGTGTAGGCAAGTACACCACCTCATGCTTCAGAAAACAATCCTGTCTTTAGTTGCAATGGGAATAATCACAAGGAGGGCTCTCTCTAACCCTACTGAGAAAATGTAGAGTGTTTTTAAAAAGAACCTTCACGTGGGTGGGCAACAGTGCAGCTTTAGATAATACTTTTAAATCCTTAAACAAAGGTGTGATATTTTTCTGACTGCTTGGGAAAAACAAACAAAAATGGCATCTTCATGATAATTATAACCATGATGTCACACATGGGCTCAAGCCCTCTGAGAAAGGGTGGGTGGGGTTTATGCAAGAAGCATCCAAGTGTTCCTTTCCTTTGCCTGGCTGCTCAGGCATATAGACAGTTACAGTTTGACTTTTACTTTTTGTCTCACCACAGTAAAACCGTAGAATTGGCTCACAGAGGCTGCAAAAACAAATTCGCTCAAGTTTAGAGATCTCTAATTAATAGCATTTACATTTGACGGTCAGTGTACAACCTACGTTAAAACACAAAATATTTTCTTATAGACGGTAGGTGTACTGGCCTCTTTATGCTTTAATACTTTAGGGTGCTTTTTAGCCTTTACTGGGATAGGATGGTGGAGCAAATATGGAAAGCTGAGTAAAAAGAGCCTTGGCATGACACACAGAAAACGACCTTAGGGTGGACACAAACGTGGGCCTCTGCATTAGCTTTACAGCATATGGGAGGCCTGTTAGACCCAGGGAGCTGGTGCCCTGTTTATGTTTTCTCATTAATTTTGTTTCTTTCCTTTCTCCTCTTGACATTATTGAATTATGTTCACAGCTTGAAGGGTAGCAGTGGGGACAGAATGCAATTAGGAGTTCACACACTTACCAGGATTGTGTGGAACCCCATGATTGTTAAGTGACACTTTGGGTGACTGTGTAGCATTGTGCATTAGAGGTGGGAATCACCATTTTATTTTTTTATTTTTTTATTTAGGACAGTGCATGTTAATGAACATAAAAAAAAAAAAAAAATTATATATGTATATATATATATATATATATATATATGAATGTAAACATGCCAGATTATAGCCAAAGGCTAATTTCATCTGTTGTCCTTAAACATAAAAAAGTAGACATAATAATTCATAAAAATTCATCATTCATTCATAATAAAAACTCCATCACCAAACTTACACATACACACCATTCTGTTCCCAAATAAAACATTAACCATACAACTCACGATACGATATTATCACAATACTTAACGCACGATACGATATTATTGCAATTTATTGCAAAAATATTTTGCGATATTCAAATTCTGTACATAAAGGTAAACTTTATCAATATTCATTTTATCTAATATCAAAGTCTCACACTCAGTCTTTCTCTCATTTCAGTCAGTTATATTGGTGACAAACTGGACGGTTTGTATTACAGTCTAGTCCAACTTAACTGAATGCAACCATCTGGTACAATTATAGCTATTCTGAACTATGCAATTTATGAAAACTATGCAGCCCATTCAGCAACTGAAGAATTTGAAAGTAAATTAAAACAAAATATAATTTTACATTAATTAAAAAAGTTTTAAACTTAATTAAAATAAAACATGTCTTAAATTAAAATAAGTAAACTGTCATGTTTATTGCTGCCAAAAAAAAAGTTAAACACATTTGGACAGTGAAGGAATGTCAGGATTCTTGCTCAGAAAAGGGAGCTGATCAACATGCTCTGAAGTCAGAGCATTTTGAAGTCAAAATATCGATTTCTGCTGTCCCTGTATCGATACATTATTAGCAAACAATTGTGTGTCTGTATGTGGTGTGAAAATCTGGAACAGTCTGAGTTTACAATTGAAACAATGCAAAAATATTCATAGATTTAAATTCCTCTACAAACATTTGGTCTGGTCACAGTATACTCAATGATGGTTTTTAGTGTGCTCTGTAATGTCTGTCCTCTTACCATTGCTGGTATGGATTCCAAGAGAGAAAAAAAATAAAAAATAAAAAAAAATAAAGAAAGAAGAGTGTGCGTATGTATGTATATATACGTGCATGTGTGTGTAGATATATATGTATGTATGTATGTATGTATGTATGTGTGTTTGTTACTTGTAATTATTACTGCCTGTTACCTGTGGTAATGCAATTTATAATTTATATATTCTGTATTCAGTTATGAAGGCTCTAATTGTTGTTTGCGAGCTGCCGTTGAGATGCTTGTATGTGCCCGGGGCTGTTGATGGGTCTGTATGCAATGATGGGCGTAGCTGCGGGAAGTTTATTGTTTTTTTTGTTGATGAGTGAGCATAGGGGTGGGATTTAATAAGTTTTCTTCGTCCCACTCCTTTTTCAGGCAATTTTTGTTTTTTGTTTTGTGCATTTTATGTTCAATATAGGTATTTGTTGTGCCTGAAAATGAACAAATGAATGAATGAATGAATGAATGAATGAACAAAATATCACGATACTAGACAGTATCGATTTTTCCCCCCACCCCTATTGTGCATGCAGGTGTGGTTGTGTGTCTCATACGCTGCATGAGAAAACGTTCCAACCATCTGTCCTTGTTCTGCTTTTCATCCAGAGTAGATACAGCACTAATCTAAGAAACATCGGTTCCCAGATCTCCCTGTCATACACCACCGCTTCTAACTCTTCCTGGAAAGATGAACTCCAGCTTATGGGTCTGCTTCGGGTCTCCTTCCAGCTGGGTATGCCTAGTGCATCCAAGTGAGATGTTCAAATCACATCAGCAGAGAGTCTACCCTGCACCCCTCTGAAATGGCAGATCTCCTCATATCTACCCAGAAACCTAACTCCTGATCAATTTTAATATTGCCACCAACTGCTAATGCCCAGGGTTAAAAGTAGGAACACAGATCGAAGACTAAAGCAACAGCTGCTCCTTTGGGCTCAGCTCTTCCTTCGCTACAGCTGCCTGCAGTAATGCGGATGCTTTGCTAATCTGTCTGTCAATTTCCAGTCTTCCTCCCTCAAAGGAAATTCTCCAAGGTACTTAAAACTCTGCCACTTGGGCAATCCTTCCTTTTCCAGCTGAGATACAAAGCCTTGTGCTTACAGGTGCTAATTCTTATTCCCAGTTGCTGTGCACTTTGTTGCAAACCACATTTTCCTCACAATAATAAACAAGACATGCAGTTTAAAATAAATGTCTGTTCTACATTCAGGTTGGTGCACATGCACACAACATGGTGACTAAGTAGTTAGCACAGTTTGCTCAAAGCAAGAAAGGCTGAACCTGAGTTCAAACCCAAGTGGGGCCATTGGATGTAGAGTTCGCATGTCCACTTGTGCTTGTGTGGATTTTCTCCAGGAATGCTGGTTTATGCTATCTACATCTGGGCAGTCTGACAAAAGAGAATTTTAATCTTAAGACTTCCTTCTTCTGGTTAAATGAAGGTTTTTTTTAAAAAAGTTACCATAGAAGGCTACCTAGGGTAATGCATCTTTACCATCACTGCAGGGTTTGAGCCATTCTTTTTTCCATACAAAAATACAACTGCTAAAATAACTAATGTGTCTTATTACCTACTGTTGTCATAAAATTAGGTCAAAAATTTGAAATAATTAAGAACCAGGATAATGTTATACTATCAATGAACCTGTTCAGCTGATGTTGTTTCACTTATGTATCTGAATTAGGATTTCTAGTAAGTTAAATTCTCTCTTAAGGACATCGTCTCTTGCTGGTACAGAGTGTAAAGTGTTAAATAAGCTTCTTTGTCACCTATTGTGTGTGCAGAGATGTACCTGGGGCAACACAGCTCTGCTGTTCTGCCTCAGAGCTGGTGTACTAGCAGGTTGACAGCCTCGAAGCTGCCAGTGCTAACAAGCTATCTGATGGCTTATACACAAAGCCAGTATCTATGCTCCCCATCTATTTAATGCACTAGTATTATTTGCTGAGCTAGCCTTACATAAAAGTAAATAGAGCGAACGCCAGTGTGCGACAGCCAATATGTGCAGCAGAACATGTTGACCTTTGCTGTGATATTTAAATAAATGCATTGTTTCTGCTGCACTTCTTGAAAGATAACTGGCCAGATGACCAGCCGTTCTTTTAGAGGAATTTTAGAGATATTTCTGAGGAAGACAAACACACCAAACTGAGAGGAATTATCTGTGAGAAAGAGACAAATAGTGACATCACTTCCTGTTCCTGACATCACTTTATGTTGATTATCCACTTAAGCAGGCTGCATTGGGTAACTTAAGTCCTTTAATGAGGATGATGCTTTTTAAAATGGCTCACCTGATCTTGTCAGTATTTACTTTTGTTGGTTGGGTCCATCCATTTGAAACAAATATTTACTCTTTACAGTTGCTGTGCCGACCCCTGTAGACAGCTCAGATGTATAAAAACACTCCACTTTGAATAATATTTTGTTTTTAATGAGTCTATTCCCATAATTATGTAATGTTGTGATTGTGTTGGACTGTGAAGCCTATCTCAAAAGAGCATTTGCTTATGCTCACCAGCCACAACACCACTACCACGAGGCAACAACAGACCTTGAAGGCGCCTACATGGTAGTCTAGCCAAGGAAGGGAGTAGGCGGTAATACACTTCTACAGCACACTATTAAGACTGAACTGCAGGAGAGACCCTCAAAGATCTGGTAGATGAATATTGTGCAACATCAGCTACCACTGATGAGCCACTGCTGATCAATCCATGTAAAAGTTCTCACTTTTCCTCCTTCAAGAAACGTCTTGATGATATAAGGCTCTTTTCCAGTCATCTTGGGGACAGTTGAAGCAAAAACTGAGCAAGTTTCAGTTTTTCGGAGGGGTGAAAGCACACAGCTGTACAGAAAATAGAGTCAAAACGATAAAAAAAAAAAAACTCAAGTGTTGCACAATCATCTTTTTTTCTTTATTCCTTTATTGCTGGAAGCCAAATAACAGAAAACTGAATTAATTACCCAGGGCTAACTAACAACTAAGTTAATTTTAAAAGCACAGGCTGTGCAAATCAGGCTTCAAGTTACCAGATTATTATTACGCTTTACTGGATAAGAGTGACATCACATCCCACTTCTAGCTCATAGGTTCCAGATTTTATGTGAATAAAGAAAAGCCTGTGTTGTGCTGACAAGCTCAAAAGTGTCAAACTGCAGATCTTATTTTGCGTAGTCAACTTGCAAGAGAAGTAATGTTTAAGAAACTCATTTCTGGGGAGAATGTGACTTTAAGTCAGCAGCTGCAACCTTCAAGTCATTCATACATAGAATTGCATAGTATGCGTAGTGTTTAAATGTAGTTTCATTACAAAAAAATACCCATGCCATATTATGTATTTTTTTATATATAATTAGTAATTAGAATTGCATGACTGAGGATTAGTTGATAACATTTTCTTTACATCTTTAAAATATGGTGTCCTGCGCCGCACATTTTTGCAGAAATGGAGGACTATTTAGGAGTAACTACTGCTGTCACGGTTCCTCAGTTTTTTCTTGTGTTCTGACTTTCTGTGTTCTTTATCCAAGTCTGAGTTATTATTATGAGTGTATTCTAGTTTCTCATTGTTTCGTCATCTAGTTCAGTATTTCCAGTGTTTCCTAGTTTCGTTTTTCATGTTTCTAGTTACTCTCGTATCTTAGTTATCTCTTGTTCATCTGAGTCTTGTGTGTCCTTCCTGGCATCCCATGTATGTAGTAGCTCATGTCTCCATGTTTGCTTACATTTTGTGTATGTCAAGTTTGTGTGTCTAAGTCTGTATCTGTGTTTAAACTTTGTTTTATTTTGGTTAGCTTGTGTTCCTTGTGTGCTATTTTAAGTTTTGCTTCCATGACCTGCATACCCCACAGATCTTGATAGTTGTTGCTTATAACCAACAGGGTTTTTTTGTACTGCCACAAAGCAAGGAACTCGACAAAAAATGTCAGACATACTATTCATGAGTAAACAAAAGTACAACAATAATAAAAAAAATTATCTTCACTAAAAATGTTTTGAGAGGTTTAAACAAAACTATTATCTATAGAACGTCCCTCTTTTTCTGGTATGAGATATAGTAATTTAGTAATCCAAAGTATTCCAATTACTTAAAAAAAACAATCAATTGCATCACTAATGTCAAAAGTTAATTTGTCCTAATCGACTGGTTGCATTTCAAACTGCTCTGACCCAACTCTCGTCCTATCTGTTAGATGTTTGGTGGCTTTTCAGTGCGTCACAGTATGCGTGTGAGACATGGTGAGTGTCAATATACTGGACAAAACTGTGACATTCAGCCAAAAGTTGAGTGACCTTATGTCTCTAAGCTCAAACATGCAAACATATGCATGTCTGTCAGCTTGCTCTGCCTGTGCTGTAAACTGTCACAAAGTGCTGAAATGTAAATTTTCTACAGCTGTATGACGGCTCCAGGCAACAAGACAATGGAGTGAGTCCTAAGAAAAAGCTTAAAATACTCTTTATGATTAATAATGTCATGTCATATTTAATTGTACTACTGCAGGAAAATACATTTTTCCATACATGGGTTCTAAAACATCATCAGATCTTCTTCTAAAAGAACTAAAAAAACAAATTAAACAAAGAAATCATAAATATTAGATTTGGTTATTTATTTATAGAAGAAAATCCAATATTAAATATCTGTCAGAGGCAAATGTATGCAAATCTCAAGGACTAATGACTAAAGGTGATAATGTTTTTTGTTCATACACCAGCTGGAGGTACATAAACACAGGTATAATAGACAATGAGACATATATTTTATGTTTATGTGCTTTAAAATGAATGGCATGTTACGCTCTGTATATCTTTTGTTTTGCAGCAGTAATAATATACTCAAGTGTAATCCCACAACTGAAACACCACATCCCATTATGCTAAACTGACCAGAATCCCACCAACACTCAAATGAAGATCAGATCTGAAGTAAGAAAAATTTCTACTAACTCAGCAGACAGACAGCTGTCAGCATGTGATCCTCCCTATCCAGTATGAAATGATGGAAAGCCTCTGATACAGTAAAAGCGCTTAGAGAACTACTTCTGCTGTTGCTGGAAAACTCTTTAATCAGGTGTTTCACACTGAAGCCAACGTGTCTAAAAGGGCCGTCTTTATGGCAGAGGAGATTAGGGTTGACCTAAAACCTTTTAGACCTCATTAGAGCAGCCATCCCGAGGTTGAGATTCACCTCTCTGCAGTAAGAAGCTGGGGAGTTTTTCGCTTTCTTTGCTTCTAATTTTCCAACGCCTTCATATTCTCAGATGTTTGGAGAAGCCTTTTGAAAGGATTTATCTCTTTCAACGTTTCAAGTAGCTTAACTACAGCACAATGTGAAGTCAGAAAGACAGCTGAGTTTTGGGAATGAGGGTTCAAAAAGTCCCATCTCGGGCTGAAAATCCATCTCATATTTTTTAGCTGGTTGTAAAGATTTAAGGCTCTGACTGTGAAGGAGGAGCTGAGGGAGATTACATTTGGAGCTAAAGTTGAAGAGTGTGCTTCTTCTCAGTATAGGTGAGAAATGTCATTTTAAGCACTTTTTAATGGTTTGAACAGTACTACACACCAAACCTCAATGACAGAACAAAAGTGCCGAAAGGCCTTTGAAGTATCCCCACACACCATTTTTGCCTGATCAAGTTTAGGCACGTGTGCACACAGAGAGGTTGACGGACACACCCGAGTTTTCACTCGCTATTAAACTTGACAAATAGGCAGCATCAAAAATGTAGTCAAGCCTAAAAATAACATCATAAATTAGTAAAGCCCGGGAGAGCCATCACAACGCAGTCGGCCCCACAGTCTTCTTCAGTTTCAATCCTGAGCATCAGGGCACGCTTTGTATTAGTGTGTCTGCACGAAACGAATCGATTTTGGGACTCACAGTCCAGCAGCAGCAGCAGACTGTGCCACCTATAAGCCAAACACAGTGGCATCAGCCCAGTCTCTGTGAAGGCTGAAGCATGATGCAGCAAAATATCTGGAGACACATCTTACTGTAAAATGCATGTAGCTGTGTGTGTGTGTGTTTCTGGTTGCAGTGATGCATTAGTAAAACACATTTTCATTTCACACAGACTATGCACTATTAGTTTATTCATCAATTCTTTAGCAGCAGTTGAACACAGAAACTGAGCGACTCCCAGTGCTTTAAAAGCAGCCTGGGAATGTCTCTTTAATGAATGGAGTGGAACTTGTGGAACATTAGGGACGCCTTCCAGCCCTTTCTACACAGTCTACGTCTCAGATTGTTGCTGAAGCTTTAAAAAAAATCCCTCATCCACCTGCCTCCGCCCCTCCATTAATCTGACTGAGATGGATTTAAACAGGTGAAGCTGTGAATGGGTGCCATCTTTCACCTGCACTCTTTAAGCTGCGTGTGTTTTAAGGGGAAAGATCGGAGGAAGTTAATGAGACTTCTAAATGTGGCAGATTAACTTTTTTAATTAAGAACATGAATTGAAAATTAAACCTTTACTTTTCTTTGCACTGTGAAACTAGCAGGCTAACAATAAGCAAGTTTTTTTTCTTATTTGATTTTTAAAACAAATGTCCAGCCAACTGAGCCAAAGCACCGTCTAATTTGCTTCGAGAGCTTGCGCTCATGCACGTAAGGGAAATAAAGGTAATATCGGTGCACAGAAAATGTTTCTAGCACCTCTATGTGTGCTCAGTGTTCATCCTGGTTGGTTGTAGGTGTAAAGACCTTACCGAGTAGCGGGTTTCCGCTCTCTAATCCCCTCCTGAGCGCAGGGCGGGCCGTCCCGACCGTCCTGTACGTGGAACAACTTCGAAAAGCGCCGCAAAAAACCCCGCCGCACCTCGAAGAAGTGCAGTTAATCCATATCACCTGGGTGTGGGCAACGAGAGGCTCGAAATCCCCCACAGAAAGCAAAAGTTGCGTTTGACGAAAGTCCCCGCGCAGGTAAGCGCGTGTGATGCGGATGGGGTGAGGCGCGCACAGCTTAGGCGACGGTAATCCTCTCTGTCTCTCTTCCCCCCCACCTCACCCACCCCAGTCTCTCTCTCCCCCCACCTCACCCTCCCCAGTCTCTCTCTCTCTCTCTCTCTGAAACACTCACAGGAACTTTCAGCAGTGATGTCAGACTCCGACATTAACGAGAAAACAAACAGCAAAGAAACGTACGGCGCGAGCTCCCTCTTGTTTGCACACCTGCATCTCTTTGTATCTTTTGTCCGCTTGCGCGCATCCAGTGCTGCCATACAAATATGCCGAATACTGATATACAAACAGGGCGGGGGGACTGGGTTCAAACAAAAAACCTTCCTGTGCTTTATTTAAACTGGGAAGCCACACACGACACACGACCAGCTGGCTTAAAATAAGAAAGAAGTAGTGGAGATAACTAAATTGTCCCCTTTCGCCCTCTACTGGCGTTTGTGTTGCACGTTTGTGTTTCACCTCCTGAAATATCCAAGGCTAGGTTTGCATGTTGTACTTAATCTTTTCATTTCCACCTGTTTTGTTAAGTATCCCCAAACAGCAGTAGCTCTATTGCTATAAAACCACAAAAATAAACAGCCTCTGTGGGTCACGTGTCCAAATTACAGTATTACAAATTACAGTATTCGCAGCTGGACAACCTAGAGGGACTTTAAGTAAAAATATCAATATGTTATAAAAAATATTAATATGTTATGGTGCATTTTAATGTAGCAGGCAAGTCTGGTAACAGATACACTAGTAAGACGAATGTATAGCTGTGTATAGATTCTTGAAGACTCCATACCTCTACAGTGGGGATAATTGTGTGTTTTGATGGTTCCCATGGAGTGTACAGGTTAAAAAAAATCCATCTAAATTCTCCCGTTTGTTGAATCTGAAAGCCATAGAATTGTATTTATTTGTTTTCATCAAACCAGTCACTCGGCACATTATGGATAAAGGAATAGAAATATTTCATCACAGGATAATGGCAATGACTCAGAACCACTTTGTGCTAATTTAAATGCTATTTGATGGAAACTTGAGCGCATAAGGGTCCCAACAATTAGCAATGACTGTTGTCATCTGCAATTAAATGTGCATCAAGTATGCGTTCAGTTTTTGTTCTTCACTCATAATGAATCCAGCATTTTGAACTCAAACATACAAACACCTTTATGGAGTGAAAGATGATGCACATAGTGATGCTGAGCAGCATCGCTACAACAACAACAATCAACTTATGGTACTTTATTCTGTAAGGTAGAGACCCTACAATCAGACAATCCCCTATGAGCAAGTACATCGAAGTGATGAGAAAAGAGATTTTCCTTTAATAGTAAGTTAGGGGTAACCTCAGCATGGGGCTGAGGGATAAAAAAAGAAGCATAGTAAGATAATAAACAGGAGAAAAAACAGACTACAGACTACACAAGATTATGCAAAGATCCATGATGTGTAAGCATCATCAAGGAAAACAATTCAGGAACATGGAAGATCTCCCAGCAGCCCAAGCTTTTTGTACTTTTCTCACAGATTTCCTTTTTTCAAACTTTATTTTTTTCACATATGAAAATATGGGCTCATTAAAAAAAATTGTTATCCACTACATCCAGGTTCATGGATGTAGTGGACAAAGATATGCAGAGGACGTATATGACAGAGGATCTAAGGATCGGATGCAGTGGAGCAAGCTGTTCCACTGTGGCGACCCTTAAAGGGAGCAGCCTGAGGAAGAAGAAGATCCTGTAGTGGTGCAAATATGCAAACAGGGATTAACAATATCATCATCAGGAGTGGAGCAATGTTGAAACAGAGTGGAGAGGTGCTTCAAGACATTACAGAAAATTTAAAATTCAAATGCAGAACCAAGATTTGTGCCTCATTTAAAATGCAGGTTAGGCCAACTTGGGGTTAGAATCTTGCCTAAGAATATCTGGCATGCAGATTGGAGCAGATTGAACCACCAACCTTCTGATTAGTAGGTTACCCGCTCAATGTATGGGCTACGGCCATCCATACAATAACCGTCGTGTAGTTATATTTCTCAGGGGTGCACGTTCGGTTACGCGAAGGGTTAACATGTATGTCATGAGCATAGATTCCCCACAGGAGTCTAAATCACACATTAGTATGACAGTAAGCATAAATTATGTACAAAAGGTAATAATAGCTTCAATATTATCTAATGTTGTAAAGATAAAAACATTTCCAAATCAAGATGTTTCCGTGTTGAATTAAAATAGATGAATTGATTTCCTATCAGCTGGTACTAAACACAAGCAGAGAACCCGCTATTTTAAATTACAGTAAGAACAGAAAGAAAAAGCTCTTTTAGAAGTCCAGCGCACCAGCATGACTGAATCAAAGGCGCCATCGAGTGCAAGATCAGACAAAGTAAGAAGGAGAAAAGGGCAAGTAGATTTTGGATAGCATGTGGACAGTTAGTGGTGGGAATTGAACCATATGTAAACTTAATGGTTCAGCGTTTTTCCCCCTCCTCCACATGGTTCCTTGCATCTTCATCAGGAAGCTCCTGAAACTCTGCTGCTGATGGTGGATAAAGCCCAGCAGGCCTGATTTGGTTTGAACTCATCTTTTATTGATTCCATCTCTCCCAGCACCCACACCTCCACCATCTCTGGGCAGGTCTAAATCTCGCTCCCTAATCGGCTGCAGATGTGTGGCTTTGCCTTGCTATGCTGATCTTACACCCAGTGTTGCCAACTCCTCAGTAAGGAAAATCGCTATTGGTTGTCCTAAAAGTCGCTAGAAGTCGCTAAATGACGTCATCGCCTAATTTGCATAATTGGTCATGCTAATCTAATTGTAACCTCTGTTGTTGGAGAGAGAAATAACATCGTGGAAGAGACTTAAAGTGAGTAAAAACGTCCTAAATGCATTTAGAGTTTATTTAGAACTACAAATTAAATTTCTTTTAGCAATTATTGTTTTTTTTTTAATGTCACAATTCCAACCCTGCTCCTTTACCCGGGCTTGGACCGGCAAAAGTGACCCGAAATAGGCACTCTGGTGGAGTTACTTTGTGTGTGTGTGTTTATAAGTAGTTTTAAATCTTGTGATCCACAAAACAGCATAAGAGTAAAAGAGTAAAAGAAGAACTGACTGCGTTACAGCACCCGCTGCTTGTTGTCTTTTTTTCTGAAAACTCGCTAAATATAGCGACAAAGTCGCTAAGTTGGCAACACTGCTTACACCGACCCGTGGCACCACCTTGTGATTTAAAGTGGTATTACATGAGAGTGCAGCACAGCCCTATTTCAGAGTCAGTTGATATCTCTGCAGCACAACATACAAATGTCTTGAACATAAGATAACAGCAGTTATTTTTTTCACATTCTGTTTGTAGTTTTAATAATTTTTACAAGGTGTTTATAACTTTTTAAATAACCTTGCTTGATTTTTTTGCTATAAGTAAAATGTAGAAGTTGTCATTATAACATAATCTTTGTGAATTCTGTTAACTTTTAGGGGGTAATGTAGATAAAAAATGTAACAAATGTAATAACTATCACATGAAACAGTTATCTTACAATCAATTTACACATCTGGCCACAAGATGTCAGTGTTACACAACTGCACTGCTGCTTCCACACCGTCTATTTTTTTCCTCCCCTCTCTCCCTCTCACTTTGCCCCACTAACACACACATTCACAGGTCTCACATGCAGATTTAGCACTTGTACAGCCTCCATGCTGCTTTTATTAATAATATCATAACCACACAGTCCACTTCCAGTCACCGCTCAATCCCCTTCATCCTCTGCAGGAAGCCCACACTGCCACGCACGTCTACTCTAATTTAACAGAGATTAGGAGAGGAAGCTCTTTTGTTGCTCTTGCACCGACCCCCCCACTCCCTGCTTTGTGGTCTGTTTGATCTCTGTCCTTGGCCATCAGCTGGTGGACAGAACTATTTTGGGTGGGTGCAAGGGGATTTTTAGCCTGTTCATTGTCTGAGTCACAGAAAATTTCAACTAGAAAAGAAACATGGAGGATGCAGTAAGGGTTGAAGCATATTCTGCCATTAAATTTAGATAAATTATTGTATTTTATCTACATGGAGTAAGAGCAGTATGGTTTTCTTGCATATACAATACAATACATTTCTCCCCTTGACCAAATGCTCCATAGTTTCAAAGCAAAGTCCAACAAACTTTGACTACAGAACTAAGCGTATACATATTCTCATTGCTTCCTTTCCCCTTTTCTCTCCATAAGAAGATGAAAAGATCTTTCATGTTGTTTCCTCTTGTTGCATTATTTATTGCTGTGTGGTGCTTTATTAGCCGGTTTCATCTCAGATTTTGCAGGCTGTTTTTGGGGGAAGCCTTTGAAATGTGTTTCTGACTCCAAACAATCCTTTTCCCGTTTTCTCTCAATTGCTCCAGTCGCCTTCTCTCTCATGATAACAAAAAAAGAAAACCCTAGATTTTCAAAGCGAATTGAGCTACCCTCTGAAGCCAAAATCCATTCAATACTGTCCTAAGGAAGGGAGATGTTGTTCGTGGCTGAGATGAAAGAAGAACAGAGGAGCCTCTTTGTCATTAGCCTTATTAGCATCATTAGTGGAGTATGGATGAACTTCAAATGATTGGCTCGGAGTTATTTGTGTTACCACAGAAGCAACATGAGTACTATTTTATGTACCATGCTGGAGACTGTATATGAAGTGGGTGCATGTTTGAGAAAGCTGATATGTTTCTGTTCCAGCCACTAGATGGTGGAGCTACTCCTGATACAAAAAAAAGAGACTAACTGGAAGAAAGAAAAGAAGTGAGTTACTGGAACACATTAGAGAACTGGGGATTTTTTTTTTAACCACATAATAACAAATTAAAACTGGCCAGTTTCATTCCGGTATTAACCAACACTACCAGGGTAAACACACCTCACAAAGTCTTTGTAGATTTACTCATCACATATTTAAAGTACCAGCCAGTAAAAGTTCAAGCATTCTTAAATCGAAAGACGGAAGGATAACGTAGCCAAAAGTACCCAATTCAACACTGGATAAAAATGTGTTTGTCTGGCCTGGCATTTAGTTATTAGCTTAGGTGGCCCATACAGAACATTTCATTGGTTTTTGGATGAAACCTGAGCTCTTTATTATAAAAAATAAGTTGTTTAAAAGTGTCTAAAGTTGCCTCTGTGCCCCCTCTCTATTTTAAACTTGCCATGTTGATAGTGCTAAACAATATCTATTAAAAATCCATTAAAGATGGCAATGATTTTATACAGCAAAACATTATTTATAAGCACGTTGTCATTATGAGTAAAGATAAAAAGATTTCCAAATGAAGATGTTTCTGTGCTGAATTAAAAATGGATGACATGGTTTCCTCTCAACAGGGAGTAAATACAGGCAGCAAAGTTCCTACTGTAAGTTACAGTAAGGACCAAAAAAAATCTCCCTTTAAAAGCTTAGCGCCAGCATGACTGAATCAAAGGGGCCATCGCATCGGGTGGGAGCTGAGATGAAGGGAAAAGAAGAAAAGGGCGAATAGATTTTGGATAGCATGTGGACAGTTGGTGGTGGGAGCCGAAACCTATGTAAACTTAATGGTTCAGCGTTTTTCCCCCTCCTCCACATGGTTCCTTGCATCTTTATCAGGAAGCTTCAACCACTCTGCTGCTGATGGTGGATAAAGCCCAGCAGGCCTGATTTGGTTTGAACTCGTCTTTTATTCATTCCATCTCTCCCAGTACCCACACCTCCACCATGGCCCGGTTTCTCCTGGCAGGCCTTAATCTCTCTCCCTAATCGGCTGCAGACGTGAGGCTTTGCCATTCCCCACAGGGCTCTGCATGGGATATGGCCAAGTTTTCAGAGTGAGTGCCGAGGTGCTCTGCGCAACAACGGCAGAGACATTTGTCACTTTCAGGTAGTGAGAACTCAGCACGCCCACTTGCAGTCTTAGTGGCAGAAAAGAAGAAGGAGAGCACGAGTGGTGCTGTACCGAGGCTGAGGTCATGCCACATCATGCCTAAATGCCAGCTGAATTAATGAACTCACAGTAACAGCTGATGCTGGCATTTGAGACCAATTGTATCCTGCATCAAACGCTCACCCGTACTTTGATTCTCTGGGGGAGTCTTCCTCAAGGTTCCTATTGTGGACGCAAGTCATAATAAACACACATAAACAGCTCTGGCTTTCATGTCGGCTTTTTAAAAGAGGAATAAATAAGTACAATCCACTTCAGTGAGGCCTTTGTGGAGAGGAAGCAGCTGGAGATGGCACTGGGCCCTGGTATTGTTTGCCAGCAGCTCCCTGATCAGACCACGGTGCCTTGCAGGCGTCTCCTGGAGAAACAGGCAAGACACATCACCAACATGAGTGGGACAGTCGTGAGTCTGAAAGTGCAGCGATGCTCAGCATAGGTCACCTCAGAGCATGTCCGCAGTGGATGTTCCTCCTCGATACTTCTGGACCTTTTAGAAATTACTGTAGTGTCATCATGGAACCAAAAGTGATCCAGTTACCTTTGATAATTTCTTCAGAAAAACAGACATCAAAAACATTTTCATGTTAAGTGAGGATGGAAATTGTGCATGGCTCAAAGGTTTACTTTGGACTAACCCCTAATGAAAATTCATTTGTCGGTCTTCCATAACCTCCTGAATGGGACTTGCTTTAAAGGATTTCTGGGCTGAAATTGAACAATATTGCATTTTTCCTTCTTTCTTCTTTTCTTTGCCCCGAGTTGGTGTTTTCTTGCTAATTCTGCCTCTCTCTTAGATGTGGTTCGAGCTATTTACAAATCCAACTTTTGGAAAGAGTGTCCAACTCCCTTTCGTCTGGGATTAGATAGAAAGAGAGAGGGATGAGGGCTACGGAGGGAGGGAGTAAGAGACAGATCATTGCACATAGAGTGCTGCTGAGGACAAACTTGAAAGGATTAGCAGGAGAAATACGAAATATCTAGCAAGTAATAAAAGTGCATGTTATTTGTTGTCGGCTAAAAAGTGAGATCAGTGGAGCTTCAAAGGACATCTGATTAATGCTGTAAAGTCACCAAGAACTGACAAAAATGTGTGACCAAAGAGCTATATGGGATATTTAGTGATACACGGAGCATGGCTTGGATTTCTAGCCAGCTGGCAGCAGATACTGAGAAACAGACAGGGAAAGTGTAAAGGAGGCCAGCAACGATGATCCAGCTAAAAGAAAGGGAGAGGTGTGTTTTAAGTTAAAGCCTCGAAATGCTCAGAGGGAAATAAGGTGCTCATTAGTGTTGAGGAAACATTTGTAAAGTTCTTATTTGTCACCCGGCTGTTTTGTCAAAAGCTAAATCTATCACTTAATCATCGTCATAAATAATATGCAGTTTGTTTTGTTTCCTTGAGAACAGGGTCAATGAAGTTGCCACTACAGCTTGACTATGTTTAGTTTTTTGCTAAAGAAGAGAGCATGTTTGGAATGAATCAGTTTGTACAAACTATTATCCAACCACATCTGAGTCTGACAAGCCATTTGTTTGAAGTGCGTTGGCTCACTTTACTGTCGTTTCATACCAAGTGCACAAATGCAGTGTTGCCCAGAGTGAGCCCATTATTTTCAATGGAGAGTGGGTCTGCCAAGCTACAATTGAGCCGTAACAGTACGCACAACTTTGATTTTCCTTCCAGATTGTGTAGCAAAAGTGCAGCTAAATTGAACTCGCACCCCCAAATATTCAGACTCACACAAGCATGTCCGCTGGCACTCGAGCGCTGACAGGAGGCCAAAGGTGTGATGGTGCTAATTTTGCTGAAAGAGAAGAGAGTGAATAGAGAAGCTAATTTTGTTTGACAAACATTTATGCAGTTGTACGCCCACCCTATGAGACAAGAGTGGCGTAATATCATGATTCTGCACATTACAGTTGTAGCAGTCTTGCTGGATGGGTAATACACTGCAATGTGATATTACTGTATTGGAGTTGGTCCAGCAACTTCATTGCAGTTGACCAGTGATGTTGTTGTGATGTCATTGCTTGCAGCTCAAGGAAACAGAGCACACAGCACAGATTTGATTTCAGGATTTTCAGCCAAACCTCCACAATAAACAGATCAAGTATTATTGTTGCATAAACCTAACAAACTTGTAACTAGAAACCAAAAACAAGAGAATAAAAAGGCAGCGTAGTTTAATTAAGTCAAGATAACTTTTTTAATGACTATGACTGGGCACTGCAGGCATTCTGGTTACTGCTTGAAGTCCACGTTCTATTGATTAGACATGATTTGGGTCCATGTATCTAAATAATGAATTCAGAAAAATAAATCAGCCATATGTATCTTAAATGCATCTGCATTCATAAACGATTACCAGCCGACAAAAACAGAAGCCGCGAACTGGATGTGCTGGCTGCATATCTAACGATGGCAACAATGAATGGTTGAACTGTGGCAGTAGTGCTTAATGTACAGCCAAATCACTATTATAAATTAAGATGAAAAGACTTCCACATGAAGATGTTACAGTGCCAAAGTGTTTTCTCTCATCAGGGAATGAATATTTGAAAGAATATTCTGTGAGGATAGAACACCAGCACTTAAAGCGCCAGCATGACTGAATCAAAGGGTTGGTGGTGGGAACTGAAGCCTATGTAAACTTAATGGTTAAGAGCATTTCCTCCACCCACTCCTGTCTTCTCCTCCTCAGCACAGTTCCTTGCATCTTTATGAGGAGGATATCTAGATATGTGCATACAGAATCTACAGAGACAAGATCTTTGGTAATGCATTTAATGTATTATGCTTCATACAATATACAGTAAGCTAGCTATGCACAGCGGCTGTGAAGATACTTGTACTTCCTCTCAGTACACCAGAAGTGAATTAGTATGTTACTGAAGTAGTGAGTGGCATTATCAGACTGATGATGTGGCTGTTGTGCACGCTTGCGAGGCTCGAGTTGGAAACAAAGCAGTCTGTAGATCAACAGCGCGCCAACACATGCTGGCCTTATGTTTCAGAGACTGTCTGTCTTCAGTGCACATTGTTAGACCTTTTCTCTCACACACGCAGGGAAAAAAAGAGAGGCAGACAAAGAGAGAAAAACCTCCATTCTCTCTTTCCATCTGGTCCAGATCTAGCTGGTATGCAGATGGTTATGGAAAACCAGAGACTTTGAAAAACAATGTTTCTTTACATTAAACAGCCTTTGGCGAAGGTAAAGAAAAAAAAGAGCATTCGTTTACCTGAGGTTTTTAAATCAGCGAATGATAAACATTTGCCATTTTGTGGATGATTTCACTCAAAGTACCTTGCAGGTTCACAAAGGCAGCATGGGTGGCCTCAGTAAGAAACGAACTCCTTTACTGTGGAAAACTTTGTCGGCTTTTATTAAAACTGTGGAGAAGAAGATCATGTTACAAAAGATCCTTTTCATCAAAGATGTGATTGTTGTTTGTTCCTATCTGATTTATTAAGCAGCTGAGCTGAATACCGCAAATGTGTTTAACTGCTGTTTGGTTGAAACAAGTGCCATGAGAATATATTAGTCATCAACAGGAAGCTGATACTAATAGCTCCCAAGTTGTGGTTTGGAAGGACACATGTCGTGACAATTAACCAGGGGCTGGAGGAAGTGGGTTACTGGCAACACAATGCCCCAGAGCGGGCTGATATATGCCTGTCTGATAAACACTTTGGTCAGAGGAAAAACCAAGTGTCAGCCGGATATGCTTTTGAAGTCTGCTTGTATTGTTTTTTTCAGATAAAAGAGACAGGTGCCTTTGTTGTTGCAGGGTTGAAGGAATGTGAGAAAAGAAGCTGCCATTTTGTGTCATTATATCCTCTTTCATATTGGTTCCCACTGAAAAAGGCACGGACAGTATTTACAGGAAAGGCAAAGCTCCATTACCTGTGAGTTTTATGTTACCTTGAGGTAGTGGAGGTTAAAAAGACTAATGGCCTTTGATGAAATGGAGCAACACTTAAGCCCAAGAAACCAAGGGTCTTTGATCACTTAACCTGATCTTCTTATATTTAACAGCAAGACCCAAGGAACAAGCATGGGAACGGGCTGTACCTCCTTTGATGGCTGCAGGTTCACATGCACACCTCCAGCAGAGGAAACATAACAATGTACTAATGGTGTAAATCATACAGCTGACACAGGACTAAGGGGACACTCACACCGAAACACACACCTCAAATTTTAGAACCACCCAACCTTCCATAATCATGCATGATTTAATTATTATGTTTTTCATTAAAGTGAATTCAAGAAGGTAGACCATTAAATGAAACCAATAAGATGGTAAAAATTACACCAACAAATTACTCCAAAGTTACAGTTGTGGTGTACTCGCCACTGAGAGCGACACATTGATCCCGTCATCCAACTCTAAAAACTAAAAGCAGCTCTAATTATTATTTAACTGGTAAAGTGGTTCAAATGTAATGTGAAAGATGGAGCTTGTACTGACAAATTCACTGAGAGTTATCACCAGAATCTACACAGCTTTTAAAGCTCCACCTTTTAATCCATACTATAGACAGATAGTTGGTTTATGGACTCGAGTTTTGAAGTCTTGACTTTGGCCATCTGGTAGTCACCATCTTTTTTTTTTTTTTAGAAAAACTAAACCTTACAAGTGTGGGTTGAGAATGCTGCACGTACATAACTTCTCAGTCTCAGGACAAAGCTACATCCTAAAGTATAGCCTGCTTTAATGTATATTAGACTGAAATTGGGACATAATTAACAAAATGAACACAGTTCTGTAGCGAAACAGACTTTAAACTAACTACTGGGACCACACATTTATCAGAAAATCTCAAAGACCTCTGTTATTTTGCAACCAGAGGATTTGCCTCCTGTTGGCCATTAGAAAGAACACACCTACACCTTAACTTAATTCTTACATTTTCTTTAAATGAATAGTTTATGTTCTCAGCTCATTTGCTTTGGTTATGTTCTGATTTCCTCTCAGTTGATGTACTAATCTAGTGCTAGTGTTCATCTGTGGGTATTTCATGTAAATAAACAATAACATTTGCTTCCCAAAGTAGGGAAATATGTTTCAAGTTGTCACAGAGTTACTGGATTTAGAGTTTAGAGTTTTCTCCTATAGTTTTAACAGTTTTTTTTAAGACACATATAACTCTGTCACCCTTCACTATCAGGTTCATTACATTAAGAGACAGCTGATTCCAAAACCAAGTTTATACATGAAGCTCAGCCTGCCAATAAACCCTCTAGATTGATTGACTCTTATCTTAGTTGTGAAGCAACCACGATTCAAAATCGATCAAAATTGGTTTTTTGTTCCACGATGGTGAGAACAGCAGAAAGACTGTCACAGAACAGAGCAGATATCAGTGTCAACGGATGTGACACTGATGAGCAGGTGGGTCTGCAAAGCGGCTTGCAGATGCAATAGCAACTGTAAACATGCTGAAGCAGCCTAATAGCACATACCATATTAGGTTTTCCAACAGTGGGCAGCTGAGCCTCAGCTAATGTGAGTGGACACTGAGACCAGCTGATCTGCTGTGATTGCTGGGTGAGTTTGCCATGCTCTATTGCTCTATTTGAAAAGTTCTGACTTTCTTACTTGACAGGCCTTATTGTGAGCAGTTTAGTGCAGGAAATGTTTTCTTTATTTTTCTTTATTGTCTACATTAACCAACTAAAAGAAGCATGTACCTGTAAGAGCATCCTGCCACAAGGATGAGCCTCGTGTGTAGATCGATGCTTTTTCTGTACAGCGATATGAGGTTTCCCTTAAATAAAAATAAAATTACTTTGTAATTTGTCTGATTTCACAGTCAAATGATATAAAGGTCCACTCTGAAATGCCCTGACATATTCACGCTGGTACAAATATCATCATTAAACCATATCTGTAAGTAATGGCTAAAAAGTGGACTCTCTCTTCAGACTTGTGCCAAATTTGCCAGATGGCCAGTCTGGGTCTGGCTTTTGCTCTGCCTTTTTTTCTTCTTCCTCTCCCTAATGTATGCTACATCTGATTCACTGACACTGACCTACATGGCAGTGGGAGAAATGAAGGATAAATAAACCTTTTTGTCTCGATCCAAAGGAGAGAAAAACAATCCGTGGCCAAGTTTAACGATGATGATAGTTTGTCTTTTATTTGAGCAGAAAAAAAGGCCACTGTTTAAAGTGGGCTTTGATGTAAGCCAGCCTTTCTGACTTGTACCATTAAATTTAACACTGAGTTAAACTCTTTTTTTCTCTCTCTCTTTCCCTTTGGTGCTGTGCTGTGCTCAGTTTGATAAACTTCCATCAAAGTGCATATGCTGATCCATCAGACATCTTATATAACCTACGCTGTTCATCATTACTGTAATTTACTTCTACTGGAGAGATCAGCTTCTGCTCACGGTCATTATTATTCCATTGCAGTTAAATGGACTCCTAAGTGTCATGAGTTGCTGTTTGGGTAGGATGAAAAGGTTTGCCTTGAGCAACGAGAGGCAGACCGAGTCAGCGAGAGAGTGGCTGATCATTGTATGAAACAGGCTTCCTCCCTTCGTACAGTTTTTGTCTTTTCTTTCTTCTTTTAGCACAGAGCTGACTTCTAAAGAGTGCACTACTGAAATTTTAACCCACATTTTAGCCTCCATAAGCTAAAATAAATCTCATAACATATTAGCTTACTGTTAATGTTGTTAAAAGAGGTCAAACATACAAAAAAAAGGTGCATGTGCAATCATGGTGAATGATTTTATATTTGGAGCAGATCAAAAATATTATGCCAGAGGATTCTTGTCTGTTAAAGTTCATGCTACCTTTCACACAGACAAAGTTAGTGATTGGCAAGCGGACATAATGGAGCATTATGCGCTGTAAGAGACCAATCTTTCTCCCAGGAGCAGTGTTGGGAAGTAACTAGTTACAGTAATGTGTTCTTCTCTGTCTTTCTGCTGAACCCGTTGTGGGTAACCACAGCACCACAGCAGATCATCTGTTTCCATCTCTTCCGGCACTCTGCGTATTCCTCTGTCATGTTGGCCACCTGCATGTCCACCCTCACCATATCCACAGTCCTCTTTGGCCTTCCGCTTGCCTGGCAGCTTCATTTTCAACATCCTTTCCAGTACACTCACTATTTCTGTCAGTGGTCAAGTAAGTGGGAAATGGACTGGTTCTTATATATCTTATCCACCCTAAGCACTCAAAGTGCTTTATAAGACATGCCTCATTCACTCATGTGAAGTGTTTTCAATCTAACATTCACACATCCATTGCAGAGCAACTTGGCATGTTGATTGCAGTAGCCAGGGATCAAACCATCAACCTTCTGATTAGTAGATGATTTGTGCTGCCTCCTAAGATAGAGGCGACAACCTGGAGAGGTCACCAGTCCATAACAGACCACATTTATTAACCATAATTATTTAAAATGAATATTCTTCTTTTTTTCTCCTTATTTTAGTGACGTATGTAAGGTAATGTAATTTAATTACTTTTATAAAATAATGCATGATGGAAGTATTTTAATTATCTCATTATATTTACCCAAAGCAACAGGTAATATTTGGCTTACATTTCCAACAGTGCTAAGGTGAGGTGAGAACCCTTTGGCTACGTCTCTGAAAACAGTACAGGAGGTCCGGTATAGTCAGAGGATATCAGTTCTGCACACGCTAATGAAACTCTAAATCTTCCTTAAACCATATTGAGCAGTTTCAGAAAAGTATTTTGGCAAATATATAGGATCTTCCCTCTGTAGCGGTCCCCAGGTACTGTTTACCTGCATGCTCAAATCTGGTCTGCTAGTACCAATCACAATACACAAAATTTTGTAAACAGAATTCTTGCTACATATTCCTTAAATTGATATGAAGATATCTGCCTAGAGAGATTGCTACTGACTAAAGTAGAGATTGGGTACTTTAGCTTATTTCCCACGCGGTTGCCACAGTGGATGGATCTGCATGTTTGATTTGGCACAGATTTTAAACCGGATGCCCTTCCCGATGCAACCCTCCCTTTTATCTGGGCTTGGGACTGGCACTAGTACAATAACTTATGACCTCTCGAGGCAGGGTGTGTGTCTCCTCCCAGTCTTCAACCCGTGTGCTGTGTAAGCTAAATGTATCCAATTTTTAGACCTTCATGAGTGCAAATCTATTGTAGGTTTAAATATTTAAAATCTGTATTTAAACACAGCATGACTTAAGTTGAATATTTCTTACAACTTTGATATGCGATGTGAAAAACTACAAAATCCATGCTCATTTGTGCAACAGATAATTTTCTTGTCATTTGCAGGAACAGTTTCAACAAGGTATAATTTCCCACTGAGGTTAATTTCGAGAATAAAACACATAAGAAATTGGGAAATGCACTTTGAAGTTTAAGGCGAGTCACAGCACAGTGTGACGCGGTTTTGCAAGTTAAGCTGGGCACCCTTACAAAGTACCATTGAGGGATCTTTAAAGATTTGCCCACCATTAAAGGGGGCTAGTGGTAGCAGGTGGTGTGCTGGAGGAAGAGGATCTCCCTGTGGTCTCATTCAGGCCTGACAGAGAGGACTGAGACAGGTGGTCAAGCCCTTTAATGTTTGTAGGCTTTTAATCTGTGCATGTGGCTCTAAACCAGGGCACACTGTACACTGACCGAGAACTCTTTACTGGCAGTGCTACGATATAGTTTCTGCTTCTGCTGCTGGCTGTTTCATGTGGCTCGAAAGACTTTGTACATGGCAAGGCTACTTAATCCCCTAGTGACAAATGCATTGCTTTTGGTGTTCTTGACACGTAATGTTGTTCAAGCATTTAGAAACTTTGTCACCTGTCAATGACAACTGGCAGCTGACGTATAACAATTTAATTACTCTCGTTTGTTCTTGGGTTATTCTTGGATGTTGGAAAATGTTGTTGGTAAAGATGAGAAGCGCTGCTCATGTAATCCCGGGTATCAGAAGCCATTTCAACAAACATAAAAGTAGCAATCTGATAGTTAAGATGTTTCCAGAGTTTAAACGTGTTTGAGTTTCTGATTTATGCGAAACTTCCTGTCCACTTAAGTTTGGCTCCAGACGATTTGGAAACCAGTAAATGAGTGTTTAAAGGAAATGGCTCACAAATGGGAGTTTCGTCTGTGTTGTGGAAACAAGCAGGTGCTTTCTGAGGCCCTTAAAGCGCACTAGTATCACTTTGCATAGGGGCTGCCCCTTGTTGCCGTTTCTGCTTGATGGATTGCATCATTATCCTGACATTGTTTGTCTGTGTGTGCTAACAGGATGAACTGCCAATACGACCGTTTTGGGTTTCATGTTCCCAGGATCCCAAAGTGCCAAAAAAAAGAAAGAAAATTTTTTGTTTTGGTCGAAAGTTGTTGAGGCTCCTTTGTAGTTGGTCTGCTGGTTTCTTTGATCTTGGCAAGGTCTCTGTTAGTGATGACTTTGACAATGGTGGCAGGTTCCCAAAAGCAAATGAATCACTTCTGTTCAAATGCCTAAGAGTACCGAGCGGCAGCCTTCAGGGCTGAAAAAAAGATGAAGCCAAAAATTGCACTTCCTGTTGTGGCCACTTGAGGCAGGTTTTTAAAGTTAGTCAGTCCCCACAGACTCCCATGTCAAAATGTCCAGTATTAAAAAGCATGTTTACAGCCTGGCACAAAAATCATTTTGGCTTGTAAGGATGGTTTGCCTTTCATCTATAAGGGGAGAATCTTTTCTTATTCCTTCATGTGGACTCTGGCGTGAACGGTGTGGCTGCTTTGATTGGCACGTGTCCCGATGCAGGTAGCTGTGGTAAATATCTGTGTGACTGAGCTTGGCCAAGAAGGTTGGGTTTAAGCTCTGATGAGTGAAACTGTAATATTTCATTAGTCTGGTGCTTTTAGTAACGTGACGCTTAAATATCGTTTTCACACCTTGAAGATCAGTATACGTTCTTAAACATACAGACACATAAAAGGATATAATCAACCATACGGTCAGACATTCATTCCAAAATACACAAACACACACACGCAAATGGTTGAAAACTATACGACTGAGTTAAAGGGAATGCTAACCCATAAAAGTGAGTTTTTAGTATATGTTTAAAACAAATAATAGAGTCAGACGACCTGACTCACCTCAAAAGCACAATCACTTCTAGTTTTAAAATCAGATCGAGGGACAGCTCGAGACCCTGGTTAGAGAAAGAGAGAGTCTGGCTGCTGTGATAAGGTCTCACAAATCTGCTTTATACACAGAAGCCTGTCCATGTAGATCTTTTTGTGTTCGTTACAGAATTTTAAAGGTAATTCAGAATTTCACTGGAAGCCAGTAAAGGAATACAAAAATAAGTGTGATATGTGACCAACCGTCAGTTCTTGTTAGCAGCCATTCTGCTGCCTTCTGCACGGAGGACTGAGTGATGCACGTGAAAAGTGAATTGCAATAATCAAGCCGGGTGAATATTAAGTTGTGAACTAGAAGCTCCAGATGATTGAATAATAGTAAATGTTTAATTTTTGCAACATTTTTACAACAGAGATGTCTTCCTTTTACTGAGTATGATGGAATTAGACAGCACTCACTTTCGCTCTAAAAGTAAGTGCCATCTAACACAGAAATCATTGCAGAATCACTCTAAGAAATCCAAAGACCCCACTATAAGCAGTTTCATGTAGGATATATTTTCTTTCTACCAAACTACATGGGCTAAACTGCATTTACCCTTGATGGCAAGGGTAAATGGCACAATGTAAATGGCACCTGCCGTCAGCTGAGCTCTCATGTTAACTACTTTACACTTCTTTCGGCTGGCAGATGTGGAGAGTAGAAAGAAAAAAACCTTCAGACAGAAGTTTCTGTAAGCAGTTGGGCTGTGATTGCTGCTGAGTTTTACAAATCTGTCTCTGGCACTTTGAGGACCACAAAGCGAGGGCCATTTAGTTCTATTATATTTGAGAAAAGGCAGCATTTCCACAACTTAAAACTCCAACACTGGGCAGCTCACACTATATAAATGTGTATGGAAGAAAAGAACTAAAGGTCACTGGAAAAGAAAAAGTGTCAGTTTCAAATTTAAGGTACTCATATAATAGGGGCGACCGTGGCTCAGGGGGTTGGGAAGCGTATCTGTAACCGGAAGGTCGCCGGTTCGATCCCCAGGCTCTCTGTCCTGGTCGTTGTGTCCTTGGGCAAGACACTTTACCCTACTGGTATTGGCCAGAGGGGCCGATGGCGTGATATGGCAGCCTCGCTTCTGTCAGTCTGCCCCAGGGCAGCTGTGGCTACAACCGTAGCTTGCCTCCACCAGTGTGTGAATGTGAGAGTGAATGAATAGTGGCATTGTAAAGTGCTTTGGGTGCCTTGAAAAGCGCTATATAAATCCAATCCATTAATATTCCATCAAAACTGTATTTTTTTCTCCACTACATTTATCTGACAGATTCAGTTTCAAGTTTCATAGATTTTTATTAACAAAATTAGAACATATATTTAAAAACAATAATACTCTGTCAACAGGGGAAGTCTTCCAAGATTTATAAGAACATTAACCCGATGAACACATCCATGCATCTATAATTAAATAGGTCTTACTGTATAACGAGTATCATTCATTTCAGTAATTTAACTTTTTTAAGGTAATATTTTTAGCAAAATGCGCTGTAAACTGTGATGCTTGCAACACACCTGAGTTTTATATGTAAGAAGTATTTCTGGAGTATTAATCTAGTATCACTAGATGTGATGTCAGATTTCATCTCTGTTGAACCAGATTTTAGGTGGGCACAGAGAACAAATTATTTTGTATAGTAAAGATATCTAGTGGAACTAAGACTCATTTCTAAGTCTTCTTCTCCTTCTTTCAGCAACTCCCTTTAAGGATATCTGCCTCTATTTCACCTTATCCCTAGCATCCTCTTCTGTCACACCAATCCTCTGAAGGTCCCAGCCATACATCCACGAATCCCCTCTGCGGCCTTCCTCTTTTTCTCCTTCTTGGCAGCTCCATCTTCAACATCCTTTATCTAGTATATGTGTTATTCCCCCTCTGTACATGTGAAAACCATTTCAACCTTATATGTACTTTCTAATCTAATCAAATCCCCCCTCCCCGAACAAAAACTGGAAGAGGCTTGAAAATTTTCTAGAAAAATAACATTAAGAAAACACCCACATGCACCACAGCTTCTAATTTTATCTTATCCTGTGAACAACAGGCTGAATTAAGGGGCACTCCACTGATTCATCACTGTAATTCTGGGGCTTTCCAAAAGATAACTTGGAAAAAGAATTAGACCAGATGCGGTCAAACTCTCCAGACGTCCTTTAATGAATTGTTAGTCTTCAAACTCACACTGTAACAACCCAGATGAGATCATTATGAGATCATTAGGGTTATTTTCTTAGAAGCTCCTAAAAACCACAGGAGATGTGCAAATGTTTACACATCTCAAGCAAACTGTAAAACTAGTGACATACTCCTTAAAGTGGGGGAAAAAAGAACCAAAATCTAGCTCAAATATTTCCCAGGAGGACATTAGTTTCAAAAAACCAAACAAACGACTTTCTAACTTCTCAGGTCAGTAAAAGAAAAGCACACAAGTCAAACTGTAATCTGTGACTGTAGCTGGATTCCAACTTTCCCCTTGTTTTCGGTATCCTTCTCACAAGGAAAGTGCTCGGCCTCTTTTCATTAGTGCCTGTTTGTTCATCCTTGGTAATGATCTCATAAGGGGCTTTTTAGTAGAACACGGTGCTCTGTGATTGAATGGTTTTATGTGGAGTCAAAGCACTCAGGTTTGCACAGCGGGGTGCCACTTCAGATCACTCAACGAAAATCCCTGTGGAGCTCTGGGGGAAAAACCATCGATTGCTGCTCAGCCTCCCCAATTTTTTTCCCTCTTGCAAAATAATCCACTTTAACCGTCCCACTCCTCTCTCCCTTCCCCTGGAACTAGCGATTAAGCGCTTAACCAGTTTACATGGGAGAGAGAGACGTGTTTGAAATGCAAACAAACAAACACCTGGGATTCTCAAGGTCGAGTATATTGTTACGTGAGTCGCTGTGGCAGTGTTTAGTTCCAATTTACTTCATCAGTATGTAAATGTAGACGGTTGCAGGCAGCGATAAGCACTGTAGCAGTATTTTAGCTAACAATTTAATGATGTTCTATGTAACATCAATTAAGACTTTAAAAAATTAGAATGATTATTGTTGGTAATTTTTCAGGTAACATTTAAGTGTGACAGTGTTACCTGAAGGACAAATTAAGGTGTGGTACTGCTTTGTATTTCTACAACCAAAAATGTAATCATCTAAGAAAAACTGATTGTTGACAGTTGTCTATTACCAGACTGATATAGCTTTGTAAAATAAAATCCTCCAAATTAGGAATGATGTGGCCCAGATATAAACACGTTGTCTAGCAACCACCTACCAGCAAGCTAAAATGACCTATTTGTAAAGTTTATCCAGTTACTGCGAGCATGTACTGTTGAAGGTAATATGGCTTAAATGCTTGTCGGGCATGCAGCAATGTTCATATAGAGTTGTGCGTTTGGTCACCTGATGAAGGTGAATATGATATTTATTCTCTTTTTGGCTCTGTTTTTGGTCTCATGATAACCTTCAACCTATCTGGTTCCTTTTAATCTTTTCTAAAGATGACATCTGACTCTGTTTCATCCTATCACTAGCAGCCCTCTCCATGTCCTCCTTCACTACATCCAGGAATCTTCTTTGTGGTCTTCCTCTTTTCCTTCTGCCTGGCAGATCCATCTTCAGCATCCTTAGTCCAAAATATCCTTATCCCTCCTCCGAAAAGTCTCTGCCTTGCTTCCCTAACTTTGTCTCCACACCACTTGACCTGAGCTGTCCCTCTGGTGTACTAATATCTAATCTCGTCTCTGCTGGACACTCATCTTCAGCTCGGCCTCCTGTCTTTTTAACAGTGCCAACATATCTTGTAAAACCATCTCTTTCACTGTCGCTGCTATCCATCTGTCACAAAGAAATCTTATTAACAATCTGCATGTTTGATTTTGGGAGAGATTTTATACCAGAGGCCGTTCTTGATGCAACCTTGGGACTGGTGCTGTACACCGTGGCTGGGTTAAGGTCATGTTTGGCTCCATAGCTGCTATATTGAACAGCCAGTCTGAAATTCATAGCTGACCAGAAATATGATTTGATGCATGGATGTTATTTCCACAGTCCATCACCATTTTTTCCCTTTATTTATTTATGTTTTCTTTCTATAGTTTTGTTTTGTTTTAGAACTTGAGTATCCAGTGGTACCGGCCCCCACTGTAGTATGGTTGATAATAAGCACTGCATTTTTATAGCCTGACAAAAGTATCAGCTTAAGAAAATATACCAGAGCCGTTACTGATTTTTCAGTGGCACCTTAAGTTGCATGCAGCAAGTTATGTACAGCGATAATTTCAGAGCATATGTTACTGTAGCCAATATTCTTAATCTGATGATTTTTTTCCCTGGAAAACCTGAACATACAGTCCCGATCAAACGTCTAAGAAAAAATGGCAAAAAAAATCATATTTTGTATTGTTGGATCTTAACAAGGTTACGGGTAGAGCTTAAACATGCAAAAAGAAGAAATGGGGGTAAGACAAAACATTTTTTGAGGATGCAATTTATTGAAAACAACACTTAACTCATTCACTGCCATTGACGTCTATAGCCGTCAATGGCAGTGAATGAGTCAATGGGCTGTAAAACAGCCTGTTTGAGATTAACTCATTCACTGCCAGCCATTGGCAGTGAATGAGTTAATCTCAAACAGGCTGTTTTACAGCTGATCAAAAGTTTAGGACTACGCCTCAAAAAAACCTGTAAACTTCCCCAAAACAGAAATCAGAGTTCCAAACATGAACTCAGTAATGAGTAGCTCCACTGTTATTGTTGATCACTTCAAAAATTTGTTGGCATTCTTGATACAAGTGTTTCCATGAGGTGAGTGGGAATATTTCTCCAAGTGGTGAAGACGGCCGCACGAAGGGGCCAGACAAGTTGTTGTCTGGAACTGTTGTCCATTTTTGTAAACTTCCTTTGCCATCAATCCCCAAAGGTTCTCAGCTGAATTTAGATCAGGGGAACATGCAGGAGGGTCCAAAAGAGTGATGTTATTCTCCTGGAAGAAGACCCTTGTCCTCTGGGCATTGTGTACTGTAGCATTTTCCTGTTGAAAAACCCAGTCGTAACCACACAAACGAGGGCCCTCAGTCATGAGAGACGCTCTCTGTAACATCTACACATAGCCAGCGGCCGTTTGACGCCCCTGCATCTCTTGAAGCTCCATTGTTCCACTGAAGGAAAAAGCACCCCAGACCATTATGGCGCCCCCTCCACTGTGGCGCGTAGAAAACATCTCAGGTGGGATCTGCTTGTCATGCTGGTAACACTGGAAACCATCAGGACCATCCAGGGTAAATTTTTTCTCATCAGAGAATAAAACCTTCTGCCACCTTTCAATGTCCCATGTTTGGTGCTCTCTTGCAAAGTCCAAACGGTCAGTTCTGTTAAAGGAGACGAGGCCTTTGAAGACAATTTTTGTTTTTGAACGCCTTCAGTCTCAGATGCCGTCTGATGCAGTCGGCACCAATCACGGCCTTAATTTGGATTGAGGATCGTCCAGTGTCTTGACGGACGGCCAATTGGATCCTCTGGCTCAGTGCTGGTGAAATGTTTTTGGGTCTTCCACTTGACGTTTTTGTTGTAAGAAATTCCAAATCACTGTCTTACTGGGTCTCAGCAACGATGACGCGCTACAAGAGACCCTGCTTATGCAGTTCACCAACCCGACTACGTTCAAAAGGGGAAAGTTATTTTGACTTTTTTTATTTTGCCTTTTAAAAGCATGTGGTCCTAAACTTTTGATCCGCTGTAAAACAGCCTGTTTCAGTTTAAGCATTGTTTTCAATAAATTGCATGCTCAAAAAAATGTTTTGTCTCACTCCAGTTTCTTCTTGTTGCATGTTGAAGCTCTACTAACATTGTTTTTTTTGGGGTTTTTTTTTGCCTGTCCCGTTTGGTTCTTTTGCCATCGGAATTATTGTCTAAAGGCGAGGAAAGATGCCCAACGGATTTACTTTACCAAATTGACCATCCCAGCCTTGCCATAATGGTCTATTTGATTCATCTTTTATTGTTTATTTTATTTATTTATTTATTTATTTTATTTTCACTTGCTGGATACGGGACAGACCTGAATGAGGAAAAGAAAAGGGAGAAAGGAAGAGGGGGGAAAAACAGTGGAGAAGAGGGACGGGGATAAAGGGCAAAAAACCCCCACTAACATTGTCTACTAACATTGTTAAGATCCAACAATGCAAAATATGATTTTCTGCCATTTTTCAACTGGTCTTAAACTATTGCTCAGGACTTAAAATTCACAGGAAATGTATTATGAAAACTTTACACTGAGAGCAGCTTCCCACTGCGTCTGAACGCAGAACTGATGAAACCAATATGAACAAAAACAGCAGATCTGTGGGTCAAAACATGAGCTGTAGATTCGCGAGATAAGCGACAGATTGCAAAGAGCCCTTGAGTCATAGTTAATATAGAAATAATAATGAGAGCAGCTTTTGAGGGCACAAATCCACTTCCAACATTGCTAACAACAGCTAATCGCTTATCTAAAAGTCAAAGAAGAAAGGATGGAAAAGTCTTCTTAGCAGCCTGGTGTTTTGGAAACAAACCAACTGATCTGTCCATCTGTTGACATGTCTCATTACCCCCAACTCCCACACACACATACACACACTCACAAGATTTAGATAGCATCTTCCTTAGTGTATCAGAGTGCCATCTGCAGGGCTCAGCCTGAGCCTGTGACATCAGTTCCTCTCACAGATGCAGGCACTGGTGGGAAATTGTACCAGCATGACATAATGTAATGGTTCCAACATGTGGTGAGACGAGTCGTATCCAACTGACAGTGGATATTTTCAAGTATGCTAAACTTTATAAGAAAGTCATCTCCTCTGTCCACTTTAACCGCTGTGGCCTCAGCCAGATTTAAATATCATGTTATGAGCAGATCTGGTCTTTTTTACCTTTTCCAGCCTGCTTAAGGGACCACTTGTTGCAAACAGCTTAGACTCAATTTCCACCTTAACTTTTAAGGTGTGACTGCACATTAATCTCCATTTTTAGTGATGTCACTGTGACCTCTCCTCTCACTTTGCTATTATTATCAAATTTCTCAAAGTGTTATTCCAATAACTCAATATGACTCCTCTAACTCTTTCATCCTGCCCAAGGATCTTCACACATCTTGTATCCATCATCTGTCCCTCCCACACATAATACACTCCTCCACTGTTCTCACGTTAATCTACCCGTTCCTCCCTCACTCATTTCCACTCTCCTCCAGCCGTTTGCTCATGTGAGAGCTCTCGCTCTACTTTCTCCGACATGGTACATCAGGAACCATTGAGAAGAGTCAGTTGTGTGCACTAGCTACGTTTGTTTTGGCACCGGCTCAGGGTTCTAATATTGCCACTTCAGATTAAGTGTACTAGATTACTTCTGGTGAGGCTGCAGTAAAAGATCAGAGGATGTGGGAGGAGATGCCCACTAATCCAACTACTTATGATTCTTGCACTTTGGTTCCACTAACTTAAACCAACAGTGATGGAAAAGAACTTGTGAAAGCATTTTACTGTAGCCTGCAGGACAATTGTTTTCCTTTTTTTTGTTGAATTTGTGGGTAAAATATTCTCATGCAGTCAACTCGCTCTATCAATCTGGAAATAAGACAAAAAATAATGATAACGCAGAAACTGTTCCAAAAGTTTATAGTTGAACTCTCCCCTCTTGTAGTTCAAACACACACACACACACACACATGCACTGTCAGCGAGGGTAATAGTTCTGCCACTCGTAATGAACTTCAGAGAAAGCAACCCCAAATATGAACCCCAAATATGTAAGCCGATGTTTGTGTATGTGTGGGTGTGTGTAAGCTGCTGTGCAAATGGGGTGGCCTTTGATGTAGCGCTGCTCGGATCCTCTAGTAGTTAGCCGTTCCCAGGCTGTCTGAGCCTGTCCTTTTCTCTTTCAAGGGCAGGACACAGAGCGATAGAAAACCTGCCTTTCGTTCTCATTCCCCTGCCTCTTGGTTTTTAACGTCTTTAGCTGATTCTGTGAAAACAAACTAAAAAGCCATTTTTCCCCTGAAATACTTTTATAATTGTTTTAATGTGTGAGCAAGCATGTTTGTGTTGTGAAAAAAATAAATGTGTGATAAAATGTGATGGTGCATTTTTAGGCACATGTGTAAATTATTTACATATAAAAAGATGGGCGTCACCCACTAATCTGAGAAGTCCGGTTTTTGAGCCTTGATTTTAAACATTTTGGCCGCGTTGTTCTAATGCAGCCACAAGTGGCCATATTTGGATGAAGGAGAGGAATGCTAAGTGATCCTGGAGTGATCAGCTAAAGCTAGCAAGCTTGTTCAGCAAGCATAGAGAATACAGGTACAGTGCACAAACACAGATACCAGCTATTTATTAGTACTATGTGTTTATTCATTTTCAATCACTAATAAGAAGAAAAAGCAGATTTTTGGGGCGGGTTGCACCTTACTGGATTAAAAAACACCAGTTCAGAAAATCTACTGAACTACCTGAAGTGAAACTTAACATAGCGTTAACAATTACAGTTAACGCTAACATCGGATGAGTCATACTCCAACCTTAAATCATTTTGAATCCGAATGGTTGACCTTTAAAGAGTTTCACCCCATGTACAGTTGAAGTGGAAAATCATAGAGGCTGTTATCATGTTTATTTCTGCTTTAAATTTTGGGATTGTAATAAGAGCATCTATGAAATTTGGAGCCAGAGGTCGCAGCTTGTTAAATCCCACTTAATGGGAATGCAAGCAGTCAAATATTTGTGAAAGCAGCATGCACTCGCAGTTAAGATTACAAGATGTTTCCAGTGTTCCAGCAGCATTTTCATTTAGTACCTTTCATTTTAAATGCTGTGGAAGTTTCAGAAACTATTATTCAATATAAAATCTAATATAGTTGTAGTCATGTTAATGTTTATAATATTGAATTGAGTGACAAAACAAAACAATGGCAGAAATAGTAAAATGAAGAAAGCTAGGCAGATCAGACCACTCCACCATCCTGACACCATCCTAAACATGTTCCTCACTGTAAACCTCTACAGTGAAATGAAGTGCCTTCTTGGAGGTAGCATCTAGTGATCAATAGAGGAACTGCAGCTTCAGAAATTTTCTTTAATCACAAAATAATGACTTTTGTTCCCTCTGAGGAAATGCTGATTCTTCTGATTCAAACATGTTTTATTCTGGTACATTGTTGATTTTAATAGGATGAAACTCAAGACCATCCTTTAGGTTTCTGTTAGAAATGTTTAAATATGGATTTAATCAGCTCTTTATCACCATTACCACAACATTTAATTTTTAAAAACAGTAATCATCTTTGACCACAGACTGCATGTGAAAATAGACATACCCATCATGACATCACTGTTTTGTAATGGGTACCGCACTTTACAAAATGACCATTACTTGAAACTAGTGACTGAGACTCGGTGTTAACAGAGTTATGGTCATTTCTCCTATATAACCAGAGGAACTAACTCCTATGTTTTTTGTGTGGTTTACATGTATAGTTGGGATATTTTCCAGAGTTTTCTTTTTTCACGTGTAGCCCACTTCAGGAAATAGTCCACTTCAGATGCGTTTGTACTTCTGGGAACACTCAGAAGTTTTGGCAAAGGTGCTGTCAGGGTAGAGTGCACAGGAAGCAGCACACATAACATCTAGTGGTAAATGAACCAGACTGTTAACTTTGCTAGTCACACATCTGTGTAATCTGACATCACCCCGTCTTTGTAGCTGGCAGGTTAAAGACGGGTTAACGTCTGACTGCATCAGACATTTTTGTTCTCACATGTCCCTGTGTGGCAGAAAGAAAAATGACAGGGTGCAGTGCATGCAAAGGCTTATGATTGATGAGCTGAGAGCAGTGGAATCACAGTGATCCCCATTCACTGCAATAAAATATGTTTGCTGGATGAATTCACTGAAGAATGTTTACTCTTCCAGGTTTTTACAATGTCAAAGATGTAAATAAAAATAATGAAATGGTAATTTTTTGAAAGCAAGTTTTTAATACCAACAGTCAGTAATTTACGCATGAAAAAATATTTTTGGGTCTGTGGAAGCCTCTCAGTCTGCTTTTTCTTTATTTTATTATTTTCTTTTTTTTTTAAACTGCGGCCACAACTCCAAAATCACAGCCTAGCACTGATCCTGGGGGCTTGCTTTATAGTCCTGTATAAATCACTTCCTTTGAGGTCAAAGGCCACATATTTTTTCCTCCTCACACCTTTCCTGTAGTCTCTCTAAAATAGTGCCTTTGGAAACATCCAAACTGCTCCTCCTGTGTCTGGGATGTGCTTTTAACACACCAGATAGAGTCTGTGAGTGTGTGTGTGTGTGTGTGTGTGTGTGTCTGTGTGTTTGTGGATGTGTGTGATTGAAGCAACCTGCAGGTGGAGGAACATCCAGTAACCTACAGTGTCTCCAGCCTTCAAAAAGCTCCTTTATGTTCAACCGCCAGATGTGGAGAGAAGCAGCAAGAAACTGTGGCACGGCGCCAGAAGGAATTGTGTCAGAAAGCTGTTTTAGCAGGTCACCGTTCTTTCTTTTTGTCTGTTTCACATTATTGTTTTAGTGTTGCTGAAATGTTCAGAATCATCAGTACACTCTTTTTTTTTATGCAAGGAGACTGACTGATCGCACAATAGCCACTTCAACCAAACCACTTAGTTGCCAAACATCTCTCCTCTTTGTTCAGGAGCAAATAAGCACATGTCAGCATTTGTTGCTTCCCCCCCCCCCCCCCCCACAGTTAACACTTAACACAGCTCATTCCCAACCGGCAATCTCACATTCTGTGACCCAGTACACATCCTCAAACAGACAGGCTCTCTCACTGAATTCACCCTCTAGGGGTGGAGAGGTGAAATGCAGCCACAGAATAAGAATGCAGGCATCTCCACAACATTGGAGATCACAGAGGTTTTCTTTTTTTTCATTTTTGGTTTGGGATTTGGTCAAAGTCATCTCAGATCTCATCTTATCTCCGAGGCAACACATATCTCAGATAAAAAGGAACATTTATAAAGCGGATGGGCAGAGATGCGTGCTCACACTCCGGCATCTAGTCAACGACATGACAGATAAATGCAGACTTGCGAGGGCAGCACATTATGGCCAAACGAAAGTGTTAGTTCAGCGTGAAAGTTGCTATCTGTGAGTCGTTCACTTTTCAAAGATGTAAATTTAGATGTATATGAAAGGTTTTCTCTAAAGCTTTTCAGCCTGAAAGATGAAGCTATCAAGAAGAAGGTTCCCCTCAGGGAGACTCTGTATCTGTTATCTCACATATACCACAGAGCACATGGTCAAACATTACTTATGTTGATGCACACACCTACAGCTCACTTCTCACATCTTTGTATAGAACATCTGCTAAACCGCAATCTTTACCCCTCCACCTGAAAATGAGATATTTTCCGTCTATTGATTCCCTATTAGTGCTGCACAACTTTACCCGGGAACAGATGTTAGGCAAGCATCAGAGAAATTGATGTTTTTAATAAAAATGCAATAATGAGAAAAAAAAGTGGAGGAGGAAGAGGTGGAAGAACACTCTTCTCATGGAGGAGAAACCTGGAGGTAGGTGTCTTAGTGCGTGTGTGTGTGTGTGTCTTACTTGGCAGCTCTTTGCACAAGTTTCGCCTCTACTGATGTGGTTGGCGAGAAACTTTTTTTAAAAGCGCATTTGAAGAATCTCAGATGTTACAAGACGAAACGCCCACATGTGTTTGTGTGTGCGTGCGTGCCAGTGAGCGAGCTCAGATTGACTTGACTCTTTCACTTCAATCGCATCTTTGTAGGTCTGCTTGTGGATCCTATAAGCAAAGCGCAGGGGGAGAGGTTGCATAGCACAGCTTCAATGATTTCTTTGGCTGAGCCATAAGGGATCTATAGCACCAGCAACCTGACTGGCAGGCAGATGGGTGAGGATGAAATGAGAAAATATCAGATAAGAAGCTGTCAAAATTCAAAAATGCACCAGTCAATAATCAATGTTTTTACCCAAATACCTGAAGAAGAACCCCAATGTTTGAGAGAGAGAGACGCAACTCACGCAGACACAAAACAAAAAGAGACATCAGCAGAAAGTGAGGAGATGCACTGACTCAGTAGAACAGCAGACAGACATGTACTTAAAGGGACATAAAAATGGAAACTCTTCTCTTTCTAAAAGCTTATAAATCCAATATCGCGAGAGGGGCACACGATGGTGAAAACCCCAGTTCTACAAAATGATCACAAACATTGTCTTCACAAACCCAACTCTCATCTCCTCCTCCTTTGCCGATGTATTTACTCGGCTGACAAATACATGTGTCGGCCATCGATGAAGTGGGAAAGATGAGCACATGAATAATAAATCTATAGCAGCTGTACATTTTTAATTGATTCTTCCCAAGTACAAACAGCATGGAGATAGGGATGCTTCACACGCTCCCTCTGGGAACTGGTTTGATTGTCTTTCATCCACTAATGTATTTGTTACTATTGAAGACCGAATGAAACGGGAATAAAAAGGGATGTGATGAATATTTGACGAGAGTTTGTGACGTGACGTTTTTTCACTGAGGTTTTCTGACAGTCAGTTTTATCCTGCTGTTTCACTGATCCTTTGAGGAGTCTTTGTGTGACCTCTGCCTTGTTAAAAAATTGGATTTGCATTTATGTTTTATGATGGCTGGTCACTTGAGAGGGTCCATCAAGCAGACAGATAATCTTTGATAGCTACAGAATCACAATATCACAATCACCATCAGTCATTGTTCTTCTGTCTTTTAGATCAACCTAAAATCACTCACACAGCACTACCCTCTCATACAAAGCAACCCCACAGGTTGTATATAGCTGTAGCAAGAAGTCTGCAGCAAGCAACAGAAATCTTGACCCAGTTATTCAATGAAAAAAAAATCTCATCATTCTGGTTTCCAGATGCTAGAGCCACTTTTTTCCTTCCTTCAAGGAAGTCGGTGTACACTGTGAGGCCAGGATGAAGCAGAAGACAAAGTTAGCACCTAGCTGCTAATCACAGTAGAGCATGAGTTAGTCAGGACTGGAAATTAACTGAAAATTTGGACTTATTTAGATATAAAAATGGCCCCATCTGAAGGATAGTGGTGGAGTTGACGGGAAGAATGCCATAAACTTAAAAACATCACCCTGAGTTTGAGGAGCATCGCTGTAAATAACGCAATGAAGAGCAGTAAGGCTGCGATGTCCTGCTCTTTTTTCCCAAAATGAAATTCGAGTTGAGTGGATACAGTAGTGGAAATCCAGGGAGATCTCCAAAACTAATCAAAACGAGCTCTTCCCATTAATGAAGCAGGAGTGTTTGAAGCAGTGTAGCGCTGCACAAAGGCTGATTTCATTTTGAAGTCACATTCAAGTCACTTAAAGTTTTGATGGCTTAAGATTTGAGTAAAAGTAAAATAATCTCCCCATAACCAAAGTAAATAATCTGATAAAATACAAAGAAAGATAAACATGGTGCAATAAACATATTACGTTACAGCCTCAGTGCAAGTTTGCAGTAAGTTGGTTATGATTGTGAGCCCAAGCAGTTCAACCAGGACATTTGATAGATTGATATATTGTGTTTATACCTCTGTCACTGAGACTTGAGACATATGCATCAAAAGTTTTTGTTGGATGAGAGAAGTTCAAACAGGCTGTGGCATGCTGGTACATTTCCTGAGGCAGTTTGCGCTGTAAATGACCTGCAGGCTGGTTGCTACACCCTGACAATCGTCTGCACTGAGTCAACTCGGTGTAGAACTCCAGAGATAATACAAACATTATCACGTGTCTCAGTGATAACCTTTTTTCAGCATTCTTAGGAAAAAACAACCACTGCTGTGGTGTTAACTGAAGGTTGGTACATGCTCCACCTGATTCCTGCTGATGAAGGCTGGAGTATAATCCTTGTTCAGTGTAGCTTCTGATGCCGATGATGAGTTTTACCCAGAATTGAGGGACAGGTTGTCCACTGAGCTCACAGGATTTTACACCTCCGCTCTGTAGGCAGATTAATCATTGCTGGAAATCAGCCCAATTACTGTTGTGTCATCTGCACATTATATAATGTTATTACACACAGTTGTGAGTAACAGTATCACAGTATCTCCTGTATTATCCCAGAAGGCCTATGGCATATATATGTGATGGGTTTCTGCAGCGATTCAAAGTCATTACGAGCAATGAAAGATTTCTCCAGTAGAAGTTGGAGTATTTAACACTTCTAAAAGCTCATGAATGATTGAAAACAACATAACTATTTCTTCAGGGGGAATGATTTTTCATTCAAAAGCAGTCTGCACAACACACAGAGGCCTGACCATGATGCAACAAAAACAGCAGGGAGAATTTTCATATTTGCATATTCATACAAATAAGAGGGGTCATGAGGTTAGATCATTTTCAAACATATATTAATGCGCTTCAGTTTTTCCAGTCAGACTAGTAATCACTCTATCTAATATTAATGCCTATAGATTTTCCCACTGTGTGTTTATCAGTTTCAATTATGTGCAGTTAATTATCTCCATATTGTGGAACAGATGGTGCCCTCACTTTAGTAATTTTCTTTTGGGAGTCCATGGTATTTTCAGCCATCTCGATCTGTTTGTCTTCACACGGTGACGCGTCGGACCGATAACACTGACGAGGTCAGACTTCACCTGCCTCCAGTGAGTTCAAGCGTCTCCCCCCTGACCTCAGCACTCTGCAGATGTGGCTGTTTGCTTTCTTCTACAGCAGGATGACAAAAGCTGTAACAGTTCTGTGCTTTTTAAAATCACTTTCATTTGTGGCACTAATGATGTGTTTTGTCGGCTGCTTGTGGCATTAAACAGATGTAGCTGGCGCAAAGCAGAAAAGTGGATTTTGTGCTCTCAGAGAAAGGTTACTCTCAATAAATAAATACATAAATTAAAAACACCCAAACGGAGGAAAAGGGTGCCAAAAGGGGTATTTTTGAGATACTGCATCCTCATATCCTAAACGTGAACTCCATGAAAAATCTCCACACTTGAATAATTCAGTTTGCAAAAGGGAATATTTGATTAGGAGTTGAAAAATCTACTGTGAAAATTGTAACATATGTTTGCCGTTTGGCCATTTAATTAAATAACTGAAGTGGAAACAACGTATACAGTATCTTATTAGTTTACTGCATTAAAGAGTAAAATAAAACATAGAGGCAACATACTTCCTGTAATAATGCAAGCTACAATTTCTCCCATAAATGAAAAATTCATGCTAAATTATTCTCCGGTATAATGTATTAGGCAGTGGTCAGCTCACATTATTTAAGAGCTATAAGCATTTATAGAGTGCCTTTTTTCCCTTGCTGCTTAAAATATAAGAGTTATACATTTTAAGCAACTTATACAGTGCATCTGTTCTGTTTCTGTTCAGTCTTACAACTGAAATTTAGTTCTAGTTCTAGTTTAGTTCTCCAACTCTTCTCATGTAATTCTACACAAATTCCATGCGATATGTCAGTGCAGCTTTTGTCTTATCAATGTCTTCATAAGACAAAAGTCTGTAACTGGAACTAATCAAACCATCACACATGTCTCTCAGTAAATCAGGAGCCTTCAGTCCCGCATGGAGATCTAAGAACACGACGATAAGAGTTTGGACTAAGAATAGTGTTTCCTAGACAACATGTGTATTTGCTCCTTTATAGCAGGGGTGTCGGAACTCCAGGCCCAAAGGGCCGGTGTCCTGCAGGTTTTAGATGTGTCCTTGATCCATCACAGCTGATTCAGATTGCTAAATGACTTCCTCATGTCCGCTGATATCTAAAACCTGCAGGACACTGACATCCCTCCTTTATAGTATAGTGAGTTTGTGCACAAGTGTGTTCATACTTTGATGATAAAATTCAGACTTGGCTCTAACCCAGTAATCACCATCGTATTTCTTCTTTATGTTTCTGGTATGTTTCCCCCTTCTTTGCTTTACTTAACAATTTTTGTTGTCATGTCTGATTTATTAGTGTGTTTTTGTGTGTGTTTTGCTAAATTTTACTTCCTCTCTTTGGCTTGTTCCTATCTCTGTGATTCCCTGATTGTTTCCACTTGTTCCTAATTACCTTGATGTATTAAGCATTGTGTTTTTGTTCTTTGTTAGTTAGCTAGCTTGTTCATTGGTGTGCTAATTCCACGTGTCTCCACATAGCAAGTCTTGGTTTTTCCTTCAGATTGATCTGGCTGTAGTTTCTTATGTTGTTTTATCTTTTGGTGGATTAAACTCGCTGTGCCTGTTGTTATTTATTCTCTCGTTACACTTCACAAATTGGTCCTCAATGCTCTTCCTTATTTTCTGTCATATGTACTATTAGACTGCAGCAGTGATGGATGCTCAAATTAAACATGCCCAAAGTTTCAAATAATAAGGTCACCATATGTGCAGTAAGTAAGCCAAAGCATCAGGATTCAGACTGCTCTAAATGCTTGTTTTGAATATGGCTTCTACTCCTGTGTCTAGTTAATGTTAATGAGAGGGGATTGGTCACGCAGAGAACTAAAATTGCTTGTTTCAGATGATGACTGAAGTGAAAGGCTGTAAGCTGCAGAGAATAGAAGAGAATTAAGGGTTATCTATAACTGCAACATGCAAACTCCTCTCATAGAGTTCAGGAATAAAAAATTTAAAGTCTAAAATAGCAATAATCTGTACCTTTTTTTTTTTAATGGTTCGCTTAATCACCTGTCTTAGTGTTGATCTACACAGAAAGTTTGGGCAGAAATAGTTTATATTTTTGCAATTTTAACTTCCACAATGTCAACACTGAAGTATTTTCTTTAGAACAATAAAAAAGTAATGATTACTGCGAGCAGTGGGGACAATATCAGCAGGAAGGATGGGCCCTGGACTTCACTGATAAGAACAGGTGATCAATATTATAGAATTTAACAATCCTGTTTTACTTTGTCTGGTAATGTTATCGTCATTCACAGACTATACAGGAAAATGACATCAAAGAATGACATTTGGTTCTGGACACCTTTCCTCCCTCCGAGTTTAGATAGATAGACAAAGTCACTGTGAAAGACGTTTTTAACATTTCCACATCGATGATGAACCGACAGTCACGGCATTAATGGGTTTTCTGCCGCTGCTGGGTAAAAGCCTGAAGTGTGTAACTGCAATACAAACCGCTAAAAGCTAATTTTCTGCTGTTGGGACCATGTATATTGACCTTGCTCTAACAAAACTATACAATCTGTCTCGCCTCACCCATTTTTATACGGATAGCTTTCTCTAGTTTATTTCCAAGCAGAGAAATATAAAGCTTTCCTTCTGGTCAGCCTGTTTCTGGTAGTTTGTTTATGATATAGGCTTCTTATCATGATTTCATTTCTATAGTAAACATCCAAGACCTTGCTCTAAAGCCTCCTCTGCCCCTTGAGCTGATAGCAAATAAAATCCTGCACCCCGCCTCCATGTTTCCCTGGGATCCTAAACTCCAGACATGTATGTGTGCTCCAGCAGGAGCAGCAGTTCTTCAGGTCCTCAACAGTCTATGTATTGTCAGTAAGCCAGTTACGAAACACCTCGGTCTCACAGTCAGATTGTTCCACAGATGTGGAGCTGAGTGGCTTCCAGCTCCTTTGATGTGACGCTGGAGTTTCTAGATTCTACTTCTGTCTATCTTTGTTGCCTGACGACAGCGGCTGCTGAGGGTTAGATCTTATTTGTGGAGCTCAGCGTAAACAAGCCATCACGGCGAGCCAAGTCAACCTGACATCCAAATAACAGACGTGCAAGCAGCATTGGGAGATGGAGTCCAGGCTTTCTGTTAGTCATTTTAATCAGTGACACTCAGATGGAATCGATGCAGATGTGAGATGGAGGTCTTACACCAAAGGTTAGGGGAAAGTCGTATCTAATCTCACCACTCTGTTCTTATTTGTAGCATTGGATAAACAGTGGATGTCTCGGGAGGTGGGGTCTTGCCTCAGTATCAGGCGGCACAAGTTCAAAGGCAACACAAGGGCCATGGGATGGAAAAGGCAGGAGGCAGGAGGGGATTTGGTTGGGACAGGGCTCCTGTTGTCCCCAGCTGTCCTGTCCATGTGCCCCCTGACCAAGGGGCAGCCCCAGGTCAGAAGGCCACCAAGAAGAAAGGAAAGAGGGGGTTCAAATGAAGGCTACCGACCCCAGCAGTCGGGAGGAGGAGTGAAATCTCTGTATGCGAGTGTGTATGGGCTTGTTTGGCGACAGCACACAATGTCATCCACTCCCATCCCCTGTTCTCACACACAGGGACAGCAGGACCAGACGTCCCTTTGGCCTCTGATATATTTATATGCTCGGAGCACTCTCTGCTCAGAGAGGGAGACTCGTGAGACGCACCTGAGCAAATATTAACATCCTCCATACGGAGCTTTTGATGTGCGGAGGCCAGATCCCGGGGTCGGCACAACTCAGCAGGCTCAGCTCAGAACGCAAGCGCCGCAGAGTCGGTAGAGGAGTGGGAAGCTATTGAAGAGCAGACAGGTCAGACTGACAGTCGGGCATGAAGCTTTGCGACACATTCTGGGGTCAGGAAATCTGCATTCACATTATGAGGATTATTTATTTAGAGGTCTGAACCAGAAAGAACAAACACATGCGGTGACCTATCAAATAAACCCAAAAGCCAAAGTAATTTGCATGAAATGCAGTGTTTTTGATTCAGCTGCAGAACTTGTTCTGATGACAGTTGTACAGGAATGCTCAAGAAGTTTTTCTTTTTAATGTTAGGCCACAGTTAACACATCAAATTCTGTCATTCAGCCCTCCCCAAACTATTATCGAAAGTTCATAAAACTCAACAGCGCACAAAAAAAATCCACAACTTACTTGAAAGAGGAAAAAAGATTAAATTCCACAGACTTAAGTGTCTTTGCTGCTAAATCCCTTTTCAAACGTTGGGAAGAGACTTGAGGGAAATAAATATATAAAGTCATCCAAGAACGAAGCTAAGTGGTTTATCTCCTTTCATCTTGCCACCGCTATATGAGGATTAATCCTGCCTTGTGTCTTCAGTGCGAATGTTGGGCCCTTCTGAACTACATTAAATAGAATAGATTAGCTCCTCCAAAAAGTCACAAGGTGGCATTTTCGAATCTGCCTTGTTTTTAGGTGCCGCAGACAGAGGACGGCACGAGTCGGTATCTGTGCTCGGCTTTGTCTTTGAGCGTGTAGCCGACATTTGAACTCTCACCAGAGTGAAGGGACTGCTGATGATAAGGCGACATTGATTGGCTTTTGGTAACCAGGTTTATCTGAAGTTTTAAAGCATCTGTGCATCGACCACTTTCTGTGTGCTTATTTTGACGGGTGAGAGAGTAAAGGAAAGAACCTGACACTTTGAGTGTGGGGATCCAGTGCCTCTGTTATGGTGTGAGGTGCATTTTACTGGCATGGTGCTCTTAAAGGGTAAGGCTCATTGATGTATACAAAAGTAGACCTAGATGAGTTTTTCCAGAGTGATACTGCCCATAATCACAGGGCATGAGGGGTCACTGAATGATGAGTTTGACAATGCTGTAAATAAACAGTAAAGCTGGTCTTAGTTTAAATAGCATTAGCTAACTTTTGGCTAACGCTAACTGACTGTTCAGGCAATATTACTGATCAGCTGCAATGTTGATCCTGGACTAACATTATTGTCATGATGCTGTGACATCAGATTGTGCCTGGTAAAATGGTAACCACATGCACATTTCTGCTTTTATGCACAAATACAGTTTCAGCCATGAATCTATAGTTTAATGCATCTGGCTCCAGAATGGTGTTGGACAGCGCTCCACCACCACCACCATCATCAGCAGCATACCAAATGAAAGAACTGTATTTATCCATCCAGTCAAGTTCATCGGCTTGACATCGGAGAATCACTGCCAAGCTGATGAAAGACGCTTTTCTGCCAAGATGTTTTGGCTTGTTTCGCTTTTTCCTGGAATTTGTCATCAGTCTGTATGTATTCAGGTGGATGTTTGTGGCTGTGTGTGAACAGAGAGCTGAGAGCTAAGAGAAAGCCATATGAACTATTCAACAAACTGTCATCTGCAGGAGCATTGTTATGCAGCTATTCATCAAAATGTCCAATCCTACAGACAAACAGGACAGCTTACCAAAGGAAGTGCAGTGTGGGTGTGTAATGCAATTAAATGACTCCTTTGTCTTGTTTGATCTGCTTCATTTCATTTGGTCTTACTAATTTGGAAGAAAGATCAGATAAGGTGATGCCATCATGTGTTTTCACATCAAAAGTGATGGATGACAATGTTTCCACTATGTTTCCTCTTCATCTCCTCTCTCAGACTTCAGAGGGCAGTGGTGATTAGATCATCTCCAGCTCTCCACACAATGAGCTATTGTGGGGAAAAGCAGTCATAAATTGGACTTGTCAAGGCTATCTAGTTAAGGCTGGATCAAAGGCTTTAGTGAATACTACTACCTCTCATCCCAAGAAGACTTATTTATATTCACTAATTTCTATTTTTTTCTTAGTGGAGGAGTAGAAGTGCAAGTTTATAGACAGGAGATGTTCTAAAAAATCTGACAGTTTATCTAAGGACAAATGTGGAAATCAGTGAGCTTGTTCAAACTATGTTGTGTACCTGCTTCTTATTCTATATTTTATGTGCGCCATATTGAGGGGGCTGTCTGATGCAGCTAACTAGGTGTGTAGGACAATCTCCAGATACACTGAGTTAGGAGAAATATTAATAAATCTGCAGCTATGCCAGATATGCCCAAAACAATCAAAGCTAAAAAGATGCAGGCCTCACACTAGTAACCAAAGGGAGAAAGGAAAGGTGGAGGCAAGGTTTCCTGTGATCTGGCGTCAGACTGAGGCCATCAGCTCAGATTTTAGCATTTAAAGAATGCTTTGACCAGGTTTGCAAAATCTTGAGGTTTCAATTTGTCAAGTGATGGGCTGGGTTATTGTTTCCCATGTCTGGATTTGGAAGGAGCATACTACATATGTCATACTATAAACTGTAGGCAGTTTGACATAATTTATGCAACCTCATAAAGTGTGCTCTTGCTTCATCTCTGCATGCCTATGGCGCAGTGCAGCACAAGCTTCCAGTTAACAATATAAACCTTAGGATACAGTCCCACACACCAAAACAAATGAGGACACAATGCTTTTAGGGTGCATGTTTGACCACAAAACTGACAACACAAAGCGAAGTACTAATCGGCCTAAAGAGGCTTCAAAGTAAACACCATGCACAGTGAATCTACTTTAGAGAAATGTAATGTGATTACAGTAAAGTGTAACTTTGCAGCATGTTACATCCAACACACTGAGTACAAGCCTATTGTATCACACTTATGGTCATGGCACGACATTTAAATCACAAAAAGATTAAGTCAATAACCTCCTTTATTAATCATCTTTTAGAAAGTTATGTTCCTGCCCCAAAATGGTTGAGGTCTGACAGCCAAAAGATCCATGGGCTTACAAGGAGGATGGGCAGTTTCCACATCAAACAGAGGCTCAATCAGGGCTTGACTTACAAACCAGGAAACATGGAAAACAACATTTTTGTCATGAAAAAAAAGCAAATGCATGTGTTTTTTGTTTGATACTGAACAGACGGCCAGGTGTTGCAGACAGCAGCTCAACTTTTTTAGTTTTTCAGCCATTTGAAAAGCTTCATTTGACAGCTTCGAAGTTCATTCAACAAAATATTTAAAAATGTTTGGTGGGCTCGCCATAAAGCAATCCTTTGATTACGCTTTGACACGACCAGTGTTGGTCAAGTTACCTGAAAAAAGTAATCAGTAACTAATTACTGATTACTTCACAAAAAAGTAATCCCCTTACTTTACTGATTACTTATTTTCAAAAGTAATTAGTTACTTAGTTACTTTTAAAACATGATTTATCCCCTAAATAGGTTATAAAGCAATAGATCTTTCAGCCCAATTCTACTTTTTCTGCATAATAGACCCTGTGCACGAGAAAATGCTAACTTCCTGGTTTGAGAGAAAATCTAATGATCAATTTTGACCTTTAAAGAGTTTAGATCGATCAGTTGTTTACATCACTCAACACAAGCAGAACTGCATTACAAAAATCAGAAGACACATCGTCCACATTCAGAAGCACATCTCTGTATAGTGACAGTTATTATGAATTAAACAGTCAAATGTTCAGCATTCAAACTACAGGTGAAGTCAAACCAAATGTTTCCCCTGTTATGTCGATATCAGCTAGTCAAGTACCCACCTACACAGCATGTTAACAAACCGTGAAAAAAAGCCACACAAAAAATGAACGATTGCTGGTAACGGTTTCTATACATTAGTATTTACGAAGGGTATGTTGTGACTTACCTTCAAAATTACAGTGGTCCCTCGCTATAACGCGGTTCACCTTTCACCTGTTTCGCGGATTTTTTTAGTGCAAGTTTGCATGCTTTTTTTACATCACATTGTGTCCTGCGTCCTGATCGCTGCAGACGATCTCCTCCGTGACGTCTCTCCTGTACAGTACAGAATCGCTGCATCGATCGCTGGCAGTGTGACTCTGTAGTGCAGTACTGTATGTCCACGATGTCCACGAAATGTTTTGCACCGTCAAAAAATAAAATTGGCTACTTGATTTCACCTATTGCTGGTTATTTTTAGAACATAACGCCCGCGATAAACGAGGGACAGCTGAGAAATATAACATTTGAATCCCTTTCTCTTTTGCTCTTAGGCGCGGGGAAAAAATATCGACAAGTCGATGAACAAGACATCTATAGAAATGTAAATCGCCGCTTGATTCATTCATTTGCCTAACTTGTTTTGGACCAGAAAACAGGACACCGGAAACAAAGCTCCCCACAGGAGTTTCCGCACCGGAAGTAGCATATGCTAACGTGCACATAGTCTATCCATCATATAAAATGTAATCAAATGAAAAAGTCTCTTTTTAAAACTTGTTTTATTAGTTTTAATCTTTTAACTTTATGCATCAAGCAAACATTAAATTATATGCAACATTCTCTGACTGGAAGAAAAATGTTTAACATTTAAACCTATTTTCTGCACATTCCAGCACATAAAATAAAATATTTTTTGTGTTTACACTCACTCTTTCAAATAGATGCAAGAAAAACACAGCAGAAAATAAATAAAATCAAAGACTCAGCAGTCCTGTTGCTCTACTTTAACCTGTATAGCAGGAGTGGGGCAGGCGGAGGTTTGCCTGGTGCAGGTGTGCCGCAGCGGTCAGTGGAAGGATACAGCAGTTTCTCTGTGAATTTCACATTCCAGCGGCAGCGTACTCTGTGCTTGCTCGGACGTTTAGGGGTTTTTTCGCTGTAAAAAGAAGTTTTCTTCCCACGCAGAGAGCAGTGGACGCTAATGTTTTTGTCACTTTTTACAGAATCAAACTCAAAGTAGGGTCAGTACTTCCACGCTTTAAACGCTGCACGCTCATACTCTCTCCCGCACTCGATATATTATCCATTTTTGATCTGCACACAGCTGTTGCCACGAAGAAAAAAAAAATCGCAAAAAAAGTAACGCAGCATGCTCATGGGAAAGTAACAGTAATCTAATTACCTTTTTTGCAATAGTAATCCCTTCCTTTACTCGTTACTCGAAAAAAGTAATCGGATTACAGTAACGCTACTGCCCATCTCTGGACACGACACAACCCATGTGCAAACTTGTAGTCTGAAAAAGAGTCAGTAAGCGTAAAAAGTACGATAGATCGCTGCAGAGTGCAGTCGACATATGAAATAACATTGATTAATATTCAATTAACTACACAAAAAGTGCTCAGTTACTTACCACCACAGAACATCAAGGATGCTAGAATAAAGAGCTATAACTGGCTACAGTAACCACTATGGAAAAGTATATGCTACATGTGGCAATACAGCAAAAGACCACACACTTCTTGTAGTCTTAAATAATCCTTTAATACCTCTCAGATTTCCCCATATGTGCAAAAGCAAACAAATAAATCCACATAGAGAACATATTGTTCCTTAAGTATATCTTTGCATAAGGTTGAAATCGGACTCTGAAAACTTCTCCCAAGCAGCTGTAATACCATCAAAGCTAACGTCATGCTTTATAGCACAGCAATGGGAGTTGCCTGCTGTTCTAGTATTTTAGTATGTGTAAACAGGGACCAGTAGTGGACCTCTATCTGTCAGCAGAAACACATTTGCAAGGACATCAAATGAGGGCCAGAGCTGAAGAGCAGGCCACCTTATTTAATAATTAATCAAGGTGCAGTTCAAGGCACACACTCTGATGAAAGCACCGTCTGTCAGGCAAAATTAAGCTCTTCTATCATTCCATTATTGTTGTTAGTTTAGGCTGATCTCTCTTTCATTCCTTTCTCTCATTCCCTCCCTTCCACCATCTTTCTGCTCCCCACTCCTTTCTTCTCATCATAGGTCTGAAGTTGTCAATGTGTCAATTCAAGCGAGCCGCAGCACGCTGTTTCATCGCATAGGACGTTTGATGTCTTGATAAAAAAAAGTGCTTTGAAATCTGTTTATTTTGCCTTTGCATTACTCTTTCTTTAGCACTCTTCCTCTCGCTGGCTGGTATGCTGTGGGTTCCTCTCATCTTTTGTGACTGTGAATTAAGGCCGGCAAAAAAAAAAAAAAAGCAACAAAAGGTATGCAAGTGTGCTGACGACATCAAATGCAGATGATGATGATGATGCCTTGAGTAAGAAAGCTCCTCAAGGGCACGTAGACAAAGAGGCCAACGTATTCTTTGAGCACGCGGACCGCGTGGGTGGTCAGATATGACAGGAAAGAAAAACTGCCAGTGTTTGGTTTTATATCATTTTGAAAGGAAAATCTTGATAATCTGCTCTTGAAAAAACTTTATCCATTATTCAAAAAAGAATAACTAAGAGTTTGTTCAAGATGGCATCAGTTATTTAACTATTCAAAGGCCATTTTTAGTTACCTAAATAAATAACTTGCTGTTTGACAATTTATTTTCAGCAGTGTAACCCTTTGAATCATTTTTCCTTCCAATTAGCCTAATTGCTGAACTAGCACAAATGATAAACATGCAACTGGAAAATGACTAAAAAGGCTACATACTGTATTTATATGTCTAATTTCATTATTAAATGACAAAATCAATTTTCTGTCATCATGCAGTGAGGCATTACACTATATCAAGTCTTTTTGATCAATTTTGTTTCCTTATGGCCGCTGAGAATGACAGAGGTTTTTGTATTGTTGCTGTTATTGATCACAAGTCCAACTTTTAACCTGGTTTCAGGAAAATAGTTTTTTAAACTGCTTTGTCCTATCATGAGGTTTTCTCAGCTGCTACTGCCATGGCTGATGGTTGCACTGAATATACTAAATGAACATAAAATACGATTGATAAACTAATTATAGATATATCGATGGCAGGTTGGTGCAGTGTTTAGCACTGTTGCCTCATAGCAAGAAGGTCCTGATTTTGAATCCACCAAGTGGATGGGTCCTACCTGCGTGCTGTTTGCATGTGTGGATTCTCTCTGGGTACTCAGGTTTCCTCCCACAGTCCAAACACATGCAGTCAGTGGGGTTAGGCTAACTGGGGATTCTGAATGGTTCATAGGTGTGAATTGTTAGCTGGCTGTCTGTGTTAGCCCTGCGATAGACCGGCGACCTGTCCAGGGTGTACCCTGCCTCTCGCACTATGACAGCTGGAATAGGCGCCCACTCCTCTGCAACCCTGATAAGGATTAGTGGAAGAGGATGGAGGGATGGAAAACCAGCTGGGGATGTTCTGTGTGGAGTTTGCCTGCATGAGTTCTCCAGCTTCCTCCCCTAGTCCAGTACATAGGTTAGGTTAATAATTCTATTCCATTCTTTTTGACTTTTTACACGAAACCAGGTTGCAGCTGCTGGACATGGTGAAGAATTTTGCATCCAAAGAGACAAACAGTTCTTTCAGGTTTTTGTGTAAACTTAAAGTGTACACAAGGTTAATACTAAAGCTCGTCCGTGTCTGCTAAATACACTCTTTGGACACAAGCTTTTTTTTTGCTTGTTTTGCTGAACACATGAGCAATCTCCAGTTACTGCATTTATTTGCATATATGCGTCACTTAATGCCATTGTGTGATTTCGTGTTGTAAAGTGACACTCGGAAAAGGTTAAACTACGTGTATATGATGTGTGCCTGCAGGAATGTCCCATTTACACCCAACCCAAAATCAGTTGGCAGAAACAAGTATTTCTGCTGACAGGGACTTCCTTGTACATCAGACACTTACATCACCTTTCTGATTCTGTTTTCACTTTAAGGCCTCGTTCTTTCTTTCTTTACTTTGTCAAACAATTTCTATTAACTTTCAAATGTTTTCGTGTTTAAAGTATATGTGATTATGCCTTATGATGTCACAAACGAGAAGAATATGCTTAAAAAAGAAGAGTAATGTATATATTTGGACACTGACACAAGTTTTGTTTTTTACCTGTCTGCTAAAAAATGTTCCAATTATAAGTTTATAATGGACATGGGCATAAGGTGTAGATTCTCAGCTTTCATTTGAGGGTACCCATTAAATTGGATTTGGATTTCAAATTAAAGGGTTTGTGAGTTTCAGCTCCTTAGCATGTGCCACCATCTTTTTAAAGGGACCAAAAATAATTTAACAATTGACTCAAAGGCTATTTCATGGATAAAAGTGAGCAATTCCTTCATTATGCAATTGTCAATTAAGCAGATACAGGGCCTGGAATTGATTTGATTTGCATTTTGGAAGTTTTTGCTATGAACAGACAACATGCAGTCAAAGGCGTGCACCATGCAAGCGAAACAAGCCATCCTTAAGCTGCGGAAAAAGAAAAAAATCATCTGAGAAACTGATACAACATTAGGAGTGTCAAAATCTATAGTTTGGTACATCCTGAGAAAGAAAGAAAGATACAAAACACTGCTGAACTCAGCAATGCAAAAAAAACCCTGGATGTCCACGGAAGACAACAGTGGAGGATGATCGCAGAATCATTTCCATGATGAAGAGAAACCACTTCACAACAGCCAACCAAGTGAACAACGCTCTCTGTGAAGGTATGTCTGTGAAAGTTCTCAGTCATCCAGGTCATTGTAATCTAAGGAGCTTAGAAAGAAAAGCGACTGGACTTTCTTGAAAATGCCTCCAGAAGGCGAATCAATATCCAAGCCTACCATAAAGAGAAGACTGCATGAAAAGAAATACAGTGTTCATTGCAAATTGCAAGCCACTCATAAGCCTCAAGAACAGAAAAGCTAGATTTGATTTTGTTTGTTTGTTTATTAGCAAACAACCAAAAACATCTAAATAAGCCACGATGGTTCTGGAAAAAAACAAAACCCCAAAAAGTATGTAGAAGGTGTGGAACAGCTCATGATCCAAAGCATACCACATCATCTGTAAAACATGGTAAAGGCAGAGTGATGGCTTGGACGTACACGGCTGCCAGTGGCACTGGGACACTGGTGTTTATTGATGATGTGACACAGGATAGAAGCTGAATGAATTCTGAGATGTTCAGAGAAATACTGTCTGCTCAAATCCAGCTAAATGCTGTCTAATTTATTGGGCGGCGTTTCATTATTCGGATGGACAATGACTCAAAACTTAAAGCCAAAGCACCCCAGGACTTTATTAAAGCAAAGAAGTGGAATATTCTTGATTGGCCAAGTCAGTCACCTGATCTTAACCCAACTGAGCATTTCACTTATTGAAGAATTAACTTCAGACAGAAAGGCCCACAAACAAACAGGAACTGAAGGCAGCTGCAGTAAAGGCCTGGCAGAGCATTAAAAAGCATCTGGTGATGTCCACGAGTTCAAGAATTCAGGCTGTCATTGCCAGCAAAGGGTTTTCAACCAAGTATTAGAAATGAACATTTTATTTTCCGTTATTTAATTAGTCTAATTACTTTTGAGCCCCTGAAATGAAGGGATTGTGTTTACAAATGCTTTAGTTTTCATTCAACCCACTGAATTAAAGATGAAAGTCTGCACTTCAACTGTATCTGAGTCGTTTCTGTCCAAATATTTATGGACTGAACTCTACGTATTCAAGTCTCGCCCCTCGTGACATTTTGTTAGCATGTAAAAAAGCCTGAAACACTAATTGTATAAATGTAGGCCAAATCCACTATTGAAAAAAGTTAAAAGTAACAATGAATTTTACTTTAAAGAGACGTGTTCAGCTTCCATCAACACCATCCATTAACATCAAGTCCTGGCTCTGAACCTTAAAGCCTTAATCAAATAAGTCTTTCATCATCAGGTGTATAAACCTGCGCGCTCTGCATTCCAAAATGCTTCTCTGATGTCTGCACTTGTGTGAGGCCAAGCGCGTGCTCATTGTTCACATTATGCGCAAATGGTATATCTACCATATCCATATGTGCATACAGTACATTCCTCAGCAGCCACACAAAGAGCTCTCAGACGCATTGGGAAACACAATAGACAAGCACGACTGACTGCACCGATACTTACAACAAGCTTCATCTGTGAAATACCACGGGTGGATAATTACCTGCTGAAAAACTAAAGAAATCTTATCTCTTCTTACAAAACATTTCCATTTTTAATACATGTTCTGAAATGAAATACAATCGTTAATCTAAATACACACTTCAGAACTCTAAATATGTTTTCAACACAATTAGATTGAACTTTGTTTGACCTCCAGATTGATCTGGACTGTAGAATATAAACAATGAGCTTTAGTTCTCTAAAATAATCTAAAATATATTACCTTATTTGGACGATGGAAAATATTAACTAAAACTAGAACATTGGGTAAAAAGCTGACTGTATGCATCACATGGATACAAAAAAACCCTTCTAATTACTGCCAAGTAACATACAACTATAAAAAAAATTACACTTATCCAAAGATTTGGGGTTTTATTGTTATTCTAGTATTTCAAATTTTCATAGTGTTTCCTTATGGGGGGTTGATTTGTTGTACATTGGTCATTTTTTCTCTTGTACCAGCATGACAAGATACTCAGCTCTGCACTCATTATTTTGTCTATTTTCTCCTGTTTGTTTCCTGGTCCTTTGGCTACGCCACTTTGTTGCCTACCTGTGTTTTTTGTTTGGTTCTTTTTTTCTGTGGTAAAAGGGTTAATGAATTCAATAAAAACAAAATAAAATTACAGCAAAACCAAACAGTGAGTTGAAAAATGCTTAAAGTCTCCACGAGCTGAAGGAAACTGTGTAGGTGGCTGATTCTGATGTAAATGTGAAGAATCATTGGCTTCACTTTTAATGTGAAAAATGATGCTTAAAATATCACTTTCAGGCATAAAATGTTTTATGTAAGCAGTAGAACACAACAGTCTAGTATCAGCTTTTCTACTGAAGCCTTTTGCTATCTCAGTCAGCATGATTTTCTTTTTTTTTGACATATGTATTTTTTTAAACAATTAGGTGTTGACAATTAACATCAAGTTAAATGAAAACGACGTTACATTTTTTGCAGCTGTTTCCTGGAACGTTTTTTTGTCTTTCATGCCAGCTCAACCGTTTTTCCAAGCGCCTTCAGGTTATGAGAGGAACACGGAAACGTGGCAGATTTTTGTTAAACAGACAATGAGGGTTTGACAGCGTGATTGTGCCGCTTCGTTTTAACTGCCCTCATGTTCTGTGGGAATGTGCTGAAGCAGTTGCACTCAAAGGCCATGTTTAAAAAAGATAATCAGATAAGATGCAGATTTCGAAGCATGCCTGTGATCTGTCCCATGATTCACACATGTAGGTTTCAGCGAAGAGGTCGTGACTGCTTGCTTACCACAAAAACAGGAATCGGTTAGATAAGCAGATGAGTACGTTGTTGAAAAAACAAAGAGACATGTTTTACTAGGAATCTGTTTACTATAAGTAGGTACAAGATGTGTGGCAGTTAAGCTGAATAACACTATCTGTGTGTCTGTAACAGCTTATGGACAAATACAGATATATCGCTCTGGGGGAAATGCTTAGATGTCCAATAAAGAGATTCAACAATGGCTTCACTGTGGATAACCCAGAGGGGATTTCCATCTCAAAGGAGCAGTAGCATTATGGTGGTCCTGAATATTAAGTGGTTAAAAATTATAACTGCCACACATCTGAGCAATTTTTTCCCCCATAAGTGCTAAAATGTTAACTGTAACTAAAAGGCAAATAAAACTATAAAATGCAGACATAATTATAAAATCCAAGCAGGAAAAAAACCCCTTAAACTGTCATACCTCAAGGTTGAGACATACTATAGTGTCAAATGTGACGCTGCTGAATATGAACATGAGCCAAAACACACACAATCAACATCAGGGGTGTATTTTGCAGTTTTAAGCACCTCCGTCAGGTTATAAATGAGACGGGCTGGTTAGGCCTCAGGCCCTGGGCCTTTTGTTAAGTAGAGAGGACGGTAATTAGGACAGACTTCGTCTGGGGCTGATGGTCTAATTCAGTGGTGCTGTTAACAGCCTCACTAAAGATCAAATGCAGTGCAAACAGATCAAAGCAAACAGCGGACAGGTTTGAAAGGGGAAGCTCCAGCCTAAATTAATTAGGGCTTTTATTCACCACAGTCAGGTGGCTGAGAGGGGACAGGTATGTGAACAGCATGAAGGCAACACCTGGTCAATGTCCAGAGGTGCAGTGTCAATTAAGCTGTAACGGAGACGTGTGTATGTGTGTCTGTTCTTGCTTGCACACCTGCCTTTCTTCTTGTACGATGACACCTGCACTATAACCTTTCCCCTCCTCTACATCTCAGCATGATTGATTTGAAGGACTCGTCTGGTTTATTAAAACTCGGGTCTAAAAGTAATTTTTGAGATCTGGGAAAATTCGGCAGAAGAAAAATGAGAAGTAGGGTTGTTAAAAAAAATTATCTGAAGACGTGTTTTAAGGAATTTATTTCTCAAACATACTTTTTCCTCCCCCAAAAAAACTAAAATTATACCTCAAAAGTCTAAAATTTTCATTATATTTTATGTTCCCACATCAGACTTGTATTAGTTGTGTAAGCAGCCATGATTAGTCTGGTGGTTTCTGTAGCTGACAACACCTTTGGGTGGGTGGGGATGGTGTAAAAACACCTCACCTCTTTAAATTGTATTAAGGCTTTAAGTTATGCAGGAGCCTGTTGGAGCCTGTTAAAAGCAATCTGACAAATAGTACGTCCTGCTGTGCGGTTAACTGTAGTAATAAACTATGCTCTATTTTTGATGAGTTTGATCCTAGTTTTTTTATTTACTTAGCACTGATACGCAGGTGTCTACCTATTCAGTGCAGCCTGAACCAAGCTTGCTAGTGTTAGCTGATAACTTTACACTCCATACAGATACAGCAGGTAAAGACCAAGTAACGGCATCCATCTTTCATTTACAGTTCTGTTACTCACCCTCCCTTATCTTTTCACTTGCCTTGAGTTATAGAGTTACATTCTTATTTTACCTTCTTTAAAATGAACTGAAATAAAAGCCCAAGATTAGGCACACCAAACAGACAGCTCCTGATGTGAAAAGTAAAAGCTATTGTAACACAGAAAATGCTATGTAGGTATTTTACACTGGCAAAAAGGGGCACTGTGTGATAAAAAAAAAATGCATGCTTAGTTGTGAGAATGAGGCCAGTGTAACTTTTTGCATAAAGGAAATTATGAAGGGGAGAGTTAAAAGCTAATACTAAACACAGCCTCCGCCCGAAACTAGGCACTGCTCTTTAACGTTTCCTGCTGATGTCACTCTTGATCGGCTCCCACGTATGATGTCAGTGTTTACTCTGTGTTTATTCGGCTCCTGCCTGAGAGATATCACACTAGGATATCACGAGGACTCAAGCCTGATGAGAGGATTCAGTAGTCACAGAGCCAGAGCCTCATTTAAAGCTAATGTGTTTGGCCACAGAAAACAATGGCGACGTCATTGGTAATTTGCCCCCTTGTGCGAAGAATGGCAAACAGAGTTGGCTTTCATCTCTAAATTCCATTTGCAGACCCAGTTTAGAGTGACTTTCTGACTCCACTTCTGCAAATTCCCAGAGATTCCCCTTTGGGATTGCGAGTATTCCAGTTATGTGTCCCCTCTCCTTTTTCAAAATGATCTTTAGTTTTCTTGACTGCAACAAGATGACTAACAACCTATGTGGAATGACTAATGGTTGCAATGCATTATGGGCGCCTATAAAGACTAAGCCCAGTGCTAAGTGGGCTGCTGTTGGGAGGTAATTACATGCCAGCCTTACAAACACCACGTTTCCTTGGGATGCAGCCAAATCTGCTTTAGTTTTTCTCTTTAAATGGACTTAACCTCTGGCTGTAACCCGAGGGGGGGATATACAGTATGTGATCCGTGTTAATGTTAGGCCGCTGAACTCTTTCTTTTAAATATTTATGATTATCCTGTGGATTTTGAATTTGAATGAGTTTTTTTTAAGTCTTTATTTTCATCACTTGCCAGCACCAACAAAAAGCAGGACTTCTTGACCAGACAGAGATAACAAGATTCATCTGAGTTCTTCTACAAATATCACCCAGAAACTCCTGATCTTATTTCCTCCTTTCATATGCATCACATCCCTCCCTTCTCTCTTCATGGGTGGGAGCTCCTCAAATGCTGATCTGACATCAGCCTCCTTCTGTCACTAACCTCAACTGCTGCACGATAAATTATAAAGCTGATGCAGGCGCAGTTGAACCATTTTGTGTCGCTAACAACCCTTGGAGTCAGCTGGGCATAGTAATGGATGCATGGGAGGAGACTGCATACAGAATATGCATACATATTTGGTGCCACCTCCAATCTGTCTGAATGAATGGTAATTAGACAGAAGGATTTGGTGTTAATAGCAAGTGGAAGAGGATAGATCTGCGCTACCTGCACACATTTTGACTGCGCAATCATTTCAAGCATACCCACACGTGTATTCGTCATGCAGGGGTGCACTCTGAAGACAAACAGATTGGTCTGAATAAATACACCATTCATTAACAGCTGCCCAGTCTGGGAACCTAATAAATGCAGAGATAGCCTGAGTGGCATACGGAGGAGCCAAGCTTTAATTAACAACTAATTAGGCATTCATGAGCTGAATCAGAATGGGGCTCGGACTCGGTTGTAGTAAGGGCTGGGGCTGTTGCTTCGTAGCTCTTGCAGTCGGCAGTACATAGTTCAGAGCGGGAATGGAAGGTTTGTCAGGGATGGGATAATCATAGCCTCATAGCCCCGTGAACAACTTCAAAGTGGAGTGAGCAGCATGTGGGATGCATATCAAGTGAACTGTGCAGAATGGAAGCTATGCTCTCAGATAGCAGAAAGAGTTGGGGCGTTGCTGTGTTTTTGCACTTAAATAAGCAATTGTTGTTGAAGTAGTGTTTGCCATATATACATAAATAGTTACTCTTGTTAAACTAGCTTGTTCAGAAAGAAAGTTGATGCTCTGCAGTGTGGGATGTTTTCCCTCTTTTTTGCCTCTTTTCACTCTTCCCTCCCTTTCTTTTCCTTCTGTTTCTGTTTAAGGTTTCTATTTCTCCATGCAAATGAGAGAAGCCACATTGATTTGGCCTCCAGTTTCATGTTACTATGGCAACAACATAAAAACTACAAAGTGCTTAAAGCACAGCACTTTTATCCCTGTGTCCCTCTGATCATCACAGGAAATTAGCATACCAGGAAACAGGGGAGCTCACAGAGGAAAGCAATTGTGCATTTGGAAGGCCACACTGGCTGCCTGAACAAAAATGGGGATTTTTGAGGGGGCCTTGGCAAAAGAGTGGGTAAAACAACTCACTGAAAGTTAAAGAGAGGAAAAGGATTTATTTATTTAATCGTATTTGATATTCTCACTGTTTGCGTGAGTGCCATCCGATCTAATCCCAGGGCGTCAAATACTGCTCCTCTGTCAGCATTTGATGGCATCACAAAGAGACGTGACAAAATCTGCTTTTGGAGGTTGAAGGAGTAGTGATGTTCCAAGTCACAATTTTGTTATCCAGTCAAATGTAGATGTAAAGGGAATTCATGTCCTGTTGGGATATTATTTTTATTGTTTTCTCTTGCTTTTTCCATCTTGCTTGTTTGGCTAGGCTTAGGCTTGGTTTGGATTGTCACAGATTTCTATATTAACCTCCTAAGACCCAAACTGTTTCATGGCATGCATTTTTACTTTCTCTTTGCTATTTGGGCTGATTGGGAACTGATGAAGGAAAAACAAAGAATTACCTGATTTTTTGTTTGTTTGTTTGTTTGTTTGTTTTTTCTTTACCAGATTTTTGTTTCGGTGAAAAACGAGATCCACATATGAGGACATTTGTTTTAAATTTCGATGGAACAGTGGACATCAGGCTCTGGTAGAGCGAAATTTTGTATTTTGGTCTATTCAACCCAAAATGTGATGTCCACATATGTGGATGCCAGGTCCTAGGAGGTTGAACTAAATACTAGTCCTTATTTTCACATGCTGTCAAAGCTAATTGGGTCTCAAAATTACTGAGAAGTATCCTTTGGGGTCACAGTAAGACATGTCTCATACTTCTGACTTGTCAAACACAGACACTGGTAAAGAGCGCTTGGGGTCACATTATAAAGCCAGTGGGCCAGGCTCATTTTTCAACAAGCATGGTTATTTTTGTCAAGGGACATTTTTGAATCTTGTTAATCGTCTTACTGCTTAAATCTAGCCAAGTAGTTTTTAGTGCCTAAACCACGAAGCAAAGACAACATTATAAAGCATGTGAAAGCAAAGGACAAAGCACAGAGCTCCCAGACAGAACACAAACCGCAGTCATCTGGATGATTAACTTGTGACTTGCTCCACGTTCCAGCCTTCAAGTGTAGACTCTGTGTCAGGCATCAATACCGAGCGATACCTTGTGCATAACTCTTCCGCGCCAGTGACATCTGACAAAACAGAGATGCACATTCTTCCTCATTTCATCATCAGTAGCTCGCTGCAGGAGAGTGAGGCCGCGCGTCTCCTGCTGGCGATGTAAATGACTGAGCATCTGCCTGCGCCTGTGATGTTGACTGTGTCTGTAAAGAGTGGATTTGAGAGCAAGAAAGTCTGAGGATAGAGGGGTGGACACCAGGGCCAGAACACCAAAGGAGATTTGAAGGCCAACTTCAAACGCCGCATCAGCTCATTAATGCATGTAGGGGTGACCCGGACCCAGCATGGAACAACACAAACACATCAAAAACAACTTCCAAAGCCCCCATCTTGACCGTCATCACACTGAGCAATAGGAAGGCTGTGAAATCCGCCCACCAGCCCCAAAGATCTGAATTGTTGCCTTGCTAATCATGTCTCAGTGAGTCACGGAAACATACAAGGGCTACAGATTGAGTTTGGAAGGCATGGCACGGAGCTGACAAAATTAGATTCACGCTGACACCGGTGTTTGTAATGGGTGTGCATGCAGGAGAGAAAGCCAGACTACTTTTCTCAAAAGAAAGGAGACGGAAAAAAACAAGTGTTTCCTCACACTGGTATCTCAGCCATTACACTGGTCAGATATCAATATTGTTTTCCAATTTTGCCTGCTGCACGAGGTGGTTAGCCACAGATGAAAAACGTTCCGCTTCAAACTGTCTCACTCACTGAGTTGGTCTGCCTGAAGGCTACCCGGCATGCAATTCTGAAACAAAGAGGCCCCTTTTTGATTTCTACACAGCGTGACCTTTTTTGATTGGGTGAGATTGGTTGGCATGGAAATCAATACTGTGTTGTGCATTTGATGCAGCCTTATCTCTTCTCCACACTGTCTGCAGGTACAGGCAAGGGAGGTTTGCGCTTGTGTTGTTGTGAGTGTGTCTGCGGGTATATGTGAGCTTAACACTAACAGTATCTCCCAGCGTGTAGAACATAACAATAGTACCACTTGGCAAAGTAAATTACTTTTGTGTAGCAGACAAAAAGAACAAAAAAGAAAAAGAAAAAAAGCAGTTTGAAATGAGAGCGAGCAAACTGAAAGCGAGAGAAGTCCGTTCAGTTTTTCTCTGATTCTGGACACATGCTTACACATTTGGTTGAGTGGTTCCAGCCCTCCCATTCACAGCTGTTTCCACTGGCTGAAGTCGTGACTTTATGTCCAACTTTGCATCTGCTCCTCTGGGTCCTGGAAATCAGTATAATCTTTCATTCAAAATCTCATTAATTTGTCTTTATGAAGAAAAACGAGACACATTCTGTGACTTTGGGGTTCAAATTCCAAGACAAACTACATTGACTAGATTCACTATTGATTAAAATAGTTCAAATCACAATTATTTGGATTAATTAGTGAATTTTGTTTTGTCAGCACATTAAAAAAGGATCATAAAAAGGACTTCAAGCGTTCTTCAAGTGTGCAAAAAAGAAAACCAAAAACATATATCATTCCTCGTGGTTTCAGGGCATCAGTAAACCCCGTGTCCACCTTACATGCTGTGACTTAATCATATTCCTGTTTCTATCAGGCTCCAACTTAAATTTACTTACTTAAATTTACTCAAAAAAGAGAATGACAAATTTATAAATTGAGTGCAAATTGTTTCAGTTTTTCAGATTAAAATCTAATTCTAAGTAGATTTTATACGTTTTTCATTACAGTATACAGTTACCATTAAAAACATTGCAGCAGGTACAGGTAAATAAATGAAATAAAAATGTATTTTTTCATCATAACAGCATGTTATGAGACATTATTTTCAGTTACTGGCTACCATGAAATAATGCCTGGCTCAGAAACAAATATCTGTAAGAAAAGGCAAATTCAGTTACAGTGTATCTTCTTTCTGAATTCATTGTGTTGTTAAGCCTGCTGTTTAATAAAAAATAGATAAAAAAATAATGTATTTCGTAAATCTCATTTAATTTCCTTCATTTTTTTAGACCAGCCCACAAAACCACATCACAAAAAGCCTGGACAACAACCCTCTTTGAAAGTAAGCGATCATACATATCGTCTTTCATATGAGGACAAATATAGCTTCTTTGTGTTCTATCTCTTCTTTGTCTTCCGATGATATGTGAACATTAAAAAACATCTCAGTAGGTGATGCTAAGCTCGCCGTTTCCTGTATGTTCAATCAGCTGGCTGCTAAAATGACCTAGTGTTATGGTTGAACACACATCCTGGCTGGAGTTCTTTCTGTGGTGGCATCTTTTTTTGCTCCCACTTACACACAGTTCACTTGGTCAAAGTCAAAGACCAGAAAAAAAGAACCCTAGATGAGAAAAAAAGTAGATTAAAAACTTCACGGGCTTATGTTCTTGTTAAATGTGCTCCCCATAAGAGTCTAAGCATCATGAAAAATGCTTTTATGTTCCAACTGTGCCTTCAAGTGCACTGATGATATAGAAATCGCACTAATGTATGGTATATTTCTGAGTTGCCATTATGTGAGTTTTGATTTTTTTTCATCCTTTGGGATATCTACTAAAACCCCACGTAATCAAAAGCAATCTGCAATCTTTCAGAAGATTTTTCAAAGACTTTTCTTAAAAAGAACTGAGCTGCAGACGGATGCTTATTGTTGCAGTTCAAAGCTCAACTGTAATTTTCACATTGCAATTTGACAGTATAATATATTAGTTCAGGGGGTTGGGTAAAAGACAAGGTGTTATGTGAAGGAACTCGTGCAAATCATGATAATCTACTAAAAACATCTTTCTGCATACCAAAACATGATACTACATAAGGATAAAAGTGATGTTTTGGCAAATCCTGCCTGAATCCTGCCTACGGGGCGACTTTAACAGCCTCAACACTCTTTTTGTGCATATCAATAGCCACAGCAACCAGCTGTTTCTTACTGCGCACCTCCAAAAGGCGCATCTGAAACCATTTAAATCAAAAGCAGTCACAGTTTCCACACTGCATTATGGGCATTCCAGCATGGCCTTTCACTCCATGCTGCGTAGCCTCGCTCGGCGGGGGAGCGCGGCATAAAGTGGGCACACAGCAACACAAATATGCGGCCCACTGCGTGATTCCCTCAGGAACACTGAAGGAGGGAGAGACACACATAGACAGACAGAGAGCGAGGGAGAGAGAAAGACACAAAGGGGAGAAAGCAGAACAACCTCTAAGTTTCTTTGCTCCAGCTTCTCAGGTTAAAACCTTTTCCCTGCCTCAGATAAGAACCTCTCTCTTCCTTTGAACGCTTTGTCTTCTGGCCAGATCGAGGAGAAAAAAGAGAAGAAAGAGTAGCGCTGTCTTACTGGCACACCCCTGTGGTGGGTGCTCGTACAAAAAGGCAATGGTTCATGCTAGCCTGTGGAGGCGAGCTTCATTTATAACATGGCGTAATGGGCAATTAAATGCACGTGAGATTTATTATTATTAAGACCACTATTCTATGCACAGGAAAAACCACCGTGTATCAGTTTACTTATATCATGGACACTTACAAACATTATGTATGATCATCATGTAAGAATCATTGATGATCTAGTCTTCTCTACATCCAGTGTTACACGTTCTGCGCTTCTTTAGAAAAATGTAAAATTACACAGAAACATCTTCCTGTGCTTATGAAACGATGAGAATCTCGTCACGGATTTGTTATAACATATGAATATAATACTTTATTTCTATGGAAGTCACAACACGATGATCACATTATTGCTGATCCTGTGGCCACCAAAGTGGCTGACCTCCACCACTTAGCTGCAGCTAACAATAAGCATTTTGAATAGAATTGGTGACAAAGGCTGATCCTTTTGGAGTCCAGCTCTCACTGGGAACAGCAACCCCATACTCTGAAACACCCCCACAGGATGTTCAAAAGGATGTGACTGAATGCCTTCCTGAAAAAAATCCATATAGACTGGTTGGGCAAATGTCCACTACCCTCACACAACGTCAAGATGACAAAGAGCTGGTCCAGCGTTCCACTTCTTCTGGATTCGAGGATGAACTAAGAGATAAACTCTCCTCTTCAGCACCCTGACCTTCCTGGGGAGGCTGAGGGGTGTGTGCCTACTAAGATTCGAGGGCACCCTCCAGTTGTCCTTCTTGAAAAGAGGGACAGAAGGACAGTCTGCCAATCAAAAGGTATTGTCCCCAAGTTTTATGCAGTGCTGCAGAGGCAGGTAAACCAAGACTAATCAGGTTGATGTGGAAACCCAGTTTGATCTTGATGGATTTCTCAGGTCAAATTTATAAGTGCAGGTTGTTTATCTTGCACGTCATGTATCATTTCAAAACCTGCCCTTCAGGCAGTTTTTCCAGGTCATATTTAGTCTTGACTTGAATATAATTTTACTGTAAATACAAATTTGGTGTCTTTTAGGTTATACATTGGTGATACGCTGAACACGGCGCATGAAAAAAAATCTAATGAAGAACGTGAACGTGGGCTCTTGGCATCGACTTTTCCTCATCGACGTATTGATGTAAAAGGACGCCTTGTGCGTATGTCGAAGATGCCAGTGGTTGTGACTGAAACTCCTGCATTTGATGCTCTCCAGTAATAGTAGCGTCTATGCGTCAAACGTGCTGGGGGATAAATTTACCCAGTGTGGCGCCTGAATACAACACGTTAAATCATCATTTATATCATTAAAGGGAACATCTTCAGCCTACGCTGTCTTTACGTGAAGCCTTTGTGAATTCACGAATGCATAAAAAAAAGCACGTTACCTGTCATCTGAGCACCTCTCACTTTAAAGAAAAGGAGTGTGGCTTTGTTCGTTAAACTGATAATAATTTCTCTAATGAGAAGTTAATTTGTCAGTGGAAAATGTTGAGAATAAAACCCCTCAGCTTTAGTATAAAGACAAGGCAGTTAAACGAGCTGTCACTGACATAAGTGATCACAGTAGGTTTACTATTTTTAGTTTTTGATCACAGGACACTGAAGATCTGCTTGACCCATATCAGCTCTGTTGCTTCAACATTGTGCAATCGTCTGAGCTTTGAACGTTAAAGAGCCATGTTATCTGAGAAATGGGGAGAGGTCTGACCACAAAACGAGAGTGGCCACAGACCGAGAGGTCATCCTTGGCTTTTCAACCTAAAAAAAATCGTATTACCTCTCCAGGCCAAGTTTAGGCCAGCAAATGACTCCAGTTGTTGCCTCCCCCTGGGGCGAAGGCATCCCATCTTCACCCCTGGTGGTCTGCAGTCATCTCATCTTTCATAGAGCACAAGTGGCAGGATGTATCCACGGGGATCAACAGATGCAGGGGGAAAACCCACAAAATGGCTTCCTCCCGAGCTGCCCATGTGGCCTGAGTGATTGTAAACCTTTGATTCTGCAAACAACATACAACACACTATGCTGTACCATGTGTACTTTCTTGAGAAATGTCTCACAGATAAGCAGATACAGGTGGGGTGAACGAACCGCCAGGGCGACATTCCAAACATTTAAGCATGTGAATCAGCGTCGGTGTTTACGGGTGTGTGTAGAAAAGTTAGATTGCTTATTCACTTGGAGGAAACTCTGTTTCTTTCTGTAGAGCAGACGGAGAAATGATTTTAGAAAATGGACAGTGGAGAGAGCGAGAGAAACCTGCTGAATGCCAGAGTAAATAAAAAAAGTAAATAAATCGCTGGATAATGTGAAGCAATTGTAGGGGTGTGCATAATCAGGGATTTGGAGGCTGCTCACTCTGCTGCTCATCTTCTGACTACAAAACCAGGCCCGACCACCCCTCCGATCCCCCCCTCTCCCTTTCTCTCTTTCTCACTCTCTCCAGCCAGCGATAATCTGTTCCAGTACACTTGCCATGAAATGAGCGATGCAGGACTTGTAATGCACTGGACAGGCAAAGCCTAACAGATAACATAAGCTCCTTCGCTGCCCCCCCTTCTCAAATCACCCGCCTCACCCCCCTCTCGCCATTACCAGCCCTCATCTCCCTTCCACTGGTAAATCGAGGCCCCTCAGCTGTAAACAAGAAGAAGAAGATTTGGTTCATTACAAGGGGAGTTGTTTGTTTTCTCCCCCTGACTATTCATCTGATATGTAATATCTGTGGCGAGCTGTCTCGTCGCCTTATGCTTGCGTCATATTTCATCTTGACTCCCGTGACCTTTGCTGTCAGGCAGAAGATGCGAGCCGGTTGTTATGTTTTTGTTCTGCTCTGCTGTTTATCGTTGTGATTGTCATTTGGCTAATGTATGCATGCATATATACACGTGGGCCTTGAAAGCAAAAGCCTTGCAGAGCTGACAGTGGTAGTGTGTAGTCTCACGGGGTGGAAGAAAGAAGCCTGTTTTGATGGCGATGAATATATAACTTTTTTCTCTTTACTCTGCTTGAGTTGTCTGCCTTTTCGCCTTTTTCTTCTTCTTTCCTTTATTTTCTTTTGATCTGGCTTCGGTTTGAATGTCGTTCCATCTGGATGAGTTCACTCTGGATAAGTCTTGCTCCACAAATTCTTCAATAATTTTCCACATATTCCATATGTTCATGTGCTTTACTTTAAACCACATACTTTTCACTCCCACTTGCTCACCATGATAAGCAACACAGTTGTACCTGGAGGAAAAACTGCTTCCAACAAAGAACAACTGAGATGCTTTATTTTCGACACTGTATGGCTAAAATAAAAGCAGAGCTTTAATATGATGCAGGCGCTATAATATGAGGCAAGAAAGATGGAAAAGATCTCTTCAATGCCCTTTTAAATTTGTTGTATAATACCCAAAGGTATTCACCCTCCAAAGAAAATAATCCAAGCCCCACAGTACTTCATTTGGAATTAGTGTAAACATAGATCAAAAACTTTATGAGGGCAGGGAGTATATTCATCTCAACAGTTACATCCGAATGTTATTGGGGACCTCCCTGGCAGCATGTTTGACAGGAACCAGCAAACAGCCTCAGCCGTGATCGATAGACTTCTTCCCAGCTGCATCGTGGTTTTGGAGGTTTGGAAAATCCGCCACGAAGCAGGGCCCGCCCATCTCGTCTGTCCCAAACATTGTCCGGGTGGCTCCTGCTTCCATGCTCCTCGCTCGCTGGAATGCCGACGCTCTGAGGATGACAGGGTTTCCTAAGATCCAACCAGGACCTCTCTAATTTGGGCATCCACTCTTCCCACTTCCTCTGACCAGAAACCATTTTAAATTGGTGGCCACGTAGGAACTGGCATTCCCCTTTTTCCTCCTTTCTTAATGGTTTGTTCAATTCTGTGGCTCTTTTATTTCTATCTGTCTCCTTCCACCTCTGTCTTGGCTATGACTAGAAAGTACGATTATTTCTGCTCTGTATTATTGTCCATCACAATGAAATCGTGGGCTTCCTTTACAATCACAAAACCCCACCACCATCGTCAGCGGCACTCCACACATACACACAGGCACTATCAGTGACAGGCACGGCACAACAGCAGCAATGTGTTAGCGATCCCCCAGCCGTGTGCGCGTACAAGCTGGTTGTTTCTGCCAGTGAGCGCTGCGAGAGTGACAGACCACCCACCTGCTCTGGCTCTTCCTATTGATGTCAGTTTGGCGTCAGTAGGAGGGCAGCTAATGGGATTTCACTATCAGCACCTCAGTGTAGCCACCATGTCAGCTCACCCTCCTCCGTAGAGCTATGCACAGTCAAGCAAGGTAAAACTGCTCAGCTTGGAATTCTAAAAACTCACTGTGAAAGGCATAAGACGTTGGGCCCAACATAATGCAATTTTTTAAGCAGGCACTGAAAAGAAAACCGAGTAACAAGCAACGCAGGTACCAAAAAGTAAACCAATCTGTAAACGAATTATCAGCTTACCACAATTTGTGGGAGACTTGTAGATATCCAACTGGTTTCCATTTTGGTTCTGAAAATACTGCTGTGCTGTTAGATGCAAAGGTACGTGCAAGATATTAACATATGGTGTCAGACATGACACAACCGGCCACAGCAGAATTAGACGTAGAAAGGTCACTGTCCCCTCCTAATGAGCAATTAAGTTGTCACTGGGAAATTGGTAACGTGGCAGTGAACTCAGAAGGTTGTCAGCCAAGAGCAACGGCCGTTTTGGATACTTTTATGTTTGTTTCACTCGTTTGCTTTTGCAGTGTTTGCTTTAGCTACCAAAGCTACTTAATATTTAGAAAAAAGACCAAAGAAATATGCAATGAAACTCAATGTCACTCAATGCGTGCAAGTTTGAAGCTTAGTCATCCTCAATATGCTTTAATTGTGTGGATGCCTTAATAGGCATCCACACTATTGAGTTCCTGTTTCTCTTTATTGTGTGGATGCCTTAATAGGCATCCACACTATTGAGATCCTGTTTCTCTTTCTTCTTTATTATTATTCCGGGTGTTTCCGTACACTTTTTGCCGTGGATCTACTTCCACAATTTTTGTGCTATTTTCACCGTTCAAACTCTAAACTGTTCTGCTCTTTCTGCTAATGCCGGCTATGACTTTTGGTGTTTATTACTATTATACTTTTTAAAATATTACACTTTTTTCCTTTAATTTGTCCCATTGAAATGAATGGGAAACTTCCACAATTCTGCTAAAACTTTCTTGTCTTTGAAACTTAACTACTGCCTCATACTTTCACCTAGAAACTTCATTCAAACTTTAAAATGTTCTCAAATGATTTGGCTATTCCTGTATGATTCAGCTTTTTCAGATCTTCTACCGTTTTAATCTTATCCCTCTTTGAGTTTTCAGTTGCAAAATTGTGATTTTTCAGAAAATACATGCGTTGCTATGGTTGCTATGCAATTAACTCAGAGGGGACAGTGAAACTGTTTGAATTTTCTCTTCATGTCCAAACAACTTCTTGCTACTCGCTCAATTTCCACTCAAGCCCCACAAATTATACACCAAAACGTAGGTATTTTTGCTGGCTTTCAGAAAATGTCACTATCATTGTTGTGGGACTCATAGATATTTTGCAAATCTCCTCAGAGTAACACAAAGTCAGAAAACTCTCCATATAAACTCAATGGAGAGTTTGTTCAAAATCACCGCTGGATTTCTCTAATGAGAGGCATTTTCAAATTGTCATATCTCCTTAACGAAGCGAAGTTAAGACATGAGGCTTGTCCCCGTATATGTTCAGACACTCCTGACGCTCACAATTCAAGAATTTCTTTCTCACCTATTACCGTTCTGAAATGAGTTGGACTTGTTTGAGGGTAGGAAATTTGTCCCTCGCTCAGATTTCATCAGATTTCAATCTCTGGAAATGAACCACTTTTTTCTCTCGTCATATCTTTTTGATGGATTTCCACAGAGCCCTGAAAATTTCCATGACTGTTCACCAAAGCCTGCTGTTTCTTACGGTGAAAGAATGATTTTGATGCTCCATATAGATTTAGAGTTACCAAAGGTTGTTTGAGCGCAAGTCAAGGCAGTTTTTGCTTCGCCTCTACTCAGTTACAGTGTATTACAAGTCATATATCTTTAAGAATTTATGTTTTATCTCTGAATTATGAAGACCTGAAGATTCATCCCCCATCTCTTCTGAATAAAACGATGCCTGAATGACCGTTCTAGCCTCTACGGTTAGGAAATTATGGCCATTTGTTCGAGGGGAATCCTGAATGTCAGAAATACACTGAAGAAAACTCACACCTCTCTCTGTGTCTGTGTGTGTAAGGGCTGACTACAGCAGGTGCAGCTAATTTAACTGACCTACATATACCAAGCCCAGACTCTCCACAGCTCCTGTTCCCTTTACTGTCTGTGTATGTGTGTCTGTGTATCAATATTTCTCCTATGTTTAGGTATTACTCCTCAATCATAGTATTTCTGCTAAAGCAAAGTACTTCTACTACATCTAAGTACTTTTGCCAAATCATAGTATTTCTGCTAAATCATAGTATTTCTGCCAATTCATAGTATTTTTGCAAAATCATGGTGTTTGTGCAAAATCATGGTTTTGGGGCCAAATATTTCTGTTATTTTATAATATATGTGCTGAATATATTATATGTGCCAAATCATAGTATTTATCCCAAATTATAGTATTTATGCCAAATTACAGTATTTCTGCTAAAACGCAGAAATAGTACCTTTTAGCAGGAATTTCTACCAAAAGATAGTACTTCTGCTAAATCAGAGTATTTCTGCTAAACCAGAGTATTCCTGCCAAATCATAGTATTTGTACTGAAACATGGTACTTCTGCCCAATCATAGTATTTATACCCAATCATAGTATTTCTGCTAAATCATAGCATTTGTGCCAAATCATGGTATTTGTGCAAAAACATAGTATGTCTGCAAAACCATAGTATATCTCTTATGTTATAGTATTACTACTAAGGCATAGTATTTCTGCCAAATCATAGTATGTGTGCTAAATCGCAGTATTTATACCAAATCACAGTATTTGTGGTAAAACATAGTATTTCTGCCATATTGTGGTATTTGTGCAAGAACATTGAACTGTTATGTTATAGTATTACTACTAAGTCATAGTATTTCTGCATTGTTATAGTATTTGTACTAAAACGTAGTATCTCTGCCAAGTCATAGAATTACTGCAATTTCATAGTTTTTTTTAGGAAATCTGTTATGTTATAGTATTACTACTAAGTCATAGTATTTCTGCCAAATCACAGTATTTGTGCCAAAGCATCGTATTTGTATGGAGTCATAGTATTTCTTCTAAATCATAGTATTTCAATCAAATCTCAGTAGTTGTTGTTAAAACGCAGTATTATTGCCAAATCATAGTATTTGTACCCAATCATAGTATTTCTGCTAAATCATAGCATTTGTGCCAAATCATGGTATTTGTGCAAAATCATAGTATGTCTGCAAAACCATAGTATATCTTTTATGTCATAGTATTACTACTAAGGCATAGTATTTCTGCCAAATCATAGTATTTGTACTAAATCATAGTACTTGTGCCAAATCATAGTATTTGTTGAACATCATAGTATTGGAACCAAAACATAGTATTTGTCCCAAAGCATCGTATTTGTATGGAGTAATAGTATTTCTTCTAAATCATAGTATTTCAATCAAATCTCAGTAGTTGTGTTAAAATGCAGTATTATTGCCAAATCATAGTATTTGTACCCAATCATAGTATTTTTGCCAAATCGTGGTATTTGTGCCCAATTAATAATTCTGTTATGTTATAGTATTACTACTAAGTCGTAGAATATCTGTTATGTTATAGTGTATCTGCGGAATATAGTATGTGTGCCAAATCGTAGTATTTACACCAAATCACAGTATTTTTGCTAAAACATAGTATTTCTGCCATATTGTGGTATTTGTGCAAGAACATTGAACTGTTATGTTATAGTATTACTACTAAGTCATAGTATTTCTGCGTTGTTATAGTATTTGTGCTAAAACGTAGTATCTCTGCCAAGTCATAGAATTAATGCAATTTCATAGTTTTTTTTTAGGAAATCTGTTATGTTATAGTATTACTACTAAGTCATAGTATTTCTGCCAAATCATAGTATTTGTACTAAATCATAGTACTTGTGCCAAATCATAGTATTTGTTGCACATCATAGTATTAGAACCAAAACATAGTATTTGTCCCAAAGTATCGTATTTGTATGGAGTAATAGTATTTCTTCTAAATCATAGTATTTCAATTAAATCTCAGTAGTTGTGTTAAAATGCAGTATTATTGCCAAATCATAGTATTTGTACCCAATCATAGTATTTTTGCCAAATCGTGGTATTTGTGCCCAAATAATAATTCTGTTATGTTATAGTATTACTACTAAGTTGTAGCATATCTGTTATGTTATAGTGTATCTGCGGAATATAGTATGTGTGCCAAATCATAGTATTTATACCAAATCACAGTATTTGTGCTAAAACATAGTATTTCTGCCATATTGTGGTATTTGTGCAAGAACATTGAACTGTTATGTTATAGTATTACTACTAAGTCATAGTATTTCTGCGTTGTTATAGTATTTGTGCTAAAACGTAGTATCTCTGCCAAGTCATAGAATTACTGCAATTTAATAGTTTTTTTTAGGAAATCTGTTATGTTATAGTATTACTACTCAGTCATAGTATTTCTGCCAAATCATAGTATTCGTGTGAATTTGTATACTGTAATATCACTGTATTATGTAGTGGCTAAGTAGGGGCTGTTTACTAAGTGCATCAGTGTAAATAGGTCATCTCTTGTGTTGGAGTGCCCTCTTGTGGCGCCTTTTGGGTAGTGCCTTAGTAAACGGGAACCCTGTAAAAAGTGGCATCAGACTGATTTGTAGTGGAGGAATTTGTTACCAGTTTTCTTAATCTTTAATCTGTATGCATGTTGTAATGCATACCCTGTTCTTAATCATAGAAACCACACCATATCACCTCTCCACATCCTCCTACTGTATGCCATACCTCCCTGTACCATCCATCTGACCACAATAAACTCCACCTGTGGTAATCTAATCCCTGGATGTCAGCCTCTCCTTCTGACCGAGGATAGTTATAGTATTTGAGCCAAATCATAGTATTTGTGCTAAAACATAGTATTTCTTCCAAATCATAGTATTTGTGCCAAAGTATAGTATTTCTTCCAAATCATAGTATAACTGCACAATAAAGGTTCTTGAGCCACATCAGTGTTTGTGCCAAATCTTAGTATTTCTTCTAAATCCTAGTAATTCTGCTCAATGATAGAATTTCTGCTATGCTTTAGTACTTTTTTCCTAGATTGTAGTACTTCTGCTAAGTCAAAGTATTTCATGTAAATCATAGTATTTCTACCAAGTCCCAATGTTTCTGCTAAATCATAAATAATGTTTTAGTACAAATTGTATGATTTGGTGGAACTTTCTGTGTTCCAGCACAAATGCTATGATTTGGCAGGAAAAAAATATTATTTAGTATAAATACTAAGTTTTAGCAGAAATGCTATGTTTAAACTTTAAAAAATTCTGCTATTTCTGCTGATGTGTGTTATGACTTTTGACCATTGAAATGAATGGAACACATTATCAATGTGGTCACTGATTTTGCATGATGGGCTGAGCTGCGCTTTACCTCAGTGAGATAAGCATCTGTTCTCAGACTGGGAGGCCTGGGTTCAAATCCAGCTTATGGCAACATTTCTTTCACTTAACAGTTAAACTTTTTTTTAAACTCTTTTCAACACAAATTTCATTTTATTCACCCCTTTTCAGCAAAATTTTCAGTTTTTTTAACCCCTTTTCAGCACAAATCCAAACTTTATCAGCTCTTTTTCAGCAAAAACCTCTTTTCAGCAGAATTCTGCTCATTCAACTCTTTTCAGCAAAATTTTCAGTTTTTTCTGCTGTTTTCAGAAAAAAACTCTTTTCAGCAGAATTCTGCTCATTCACCTCTTTTCAGCAGAAATTCTGCTGATGGAACTCTTTTCAGCAGAATTTTCACCCCCTTTTTTTTTGCCCAAATTCTGCTAGCACAATTGTCAATCTCTCCACCTTTTCTTTGTGAGAAAGTGTTTGGCTCAGTGAGCTAAATAGCTGCCCTTTGATCAGGAGGGCCAGGTTCGAATCCTGCTCAGGGCATCTTTTTTTTTTTTTTTTTTTTTGTTTCAACTTTTTCAGCTTTTTTCAGCAGATATCTTCAGCCGTTAAGGCATCCACACTGCATTTTCGCAGGAAATGCAAATTTTTCTAGTTCTTTATTATTCCGGGTGTTTCCGTACACTTTTCGCCGTGGAACTACTCCCACAGTTTTCATCCGATTTTCGCCATTCAAACTTTAAAAAATTCTGCTCTTTCTGCTAATGCCGGCTATGACTTTTGTTGCTCATAACTTCTATACTTTTTGAGATATTGAATTTTTTTTGCAATATTTTTTGCCCATTTCTGCCATATCATCAGTGGCCTCACTGATTTTCCTTGCCGGCTTGACCTGTGTTTTAGCTCAGTGAGATGAGCGTCCGTTCTCAGACTGGGTGGCCCGGGTTCAAATTCCGCTTATGGCAACATTTCTTTCAGTCAATACTTAAACTTTTTTAACTCTTTTCAACACAAATTTAAACTTTTTCACCCCTTTTCAGCACAATTTTGAGTTTTTTCACCACTTATCCTCTTTTCAGCAGAATTCTTCTGATTGAACTCTTTTCAGCAAAATTTTGAGTTTTTTCTGCTGTTTTCAGCACAAATACCAGCTTTTTCAGCTGTTTTCAGCAAAAACCTCTTTTCAGCAGAATTCTGCTCATTGAACTCTTTTCAGCAGAATTCTGCTCATTCAACTCTTTTCAGCAAAATTTTCAGTTTTTTCTGCTGTTTTCAGAAAAAAACATTTTTCAGCAAAATTCTGCTGATTGAACTCTTTTCAGAAGAAATTTTGCTGATTGAACCCTTTTCAGCAAAATATTCAGAGTTTTCAACTCTTTTCTGCCCAAATTCTGCTTATTCACCTCTTCTGAAACATTTTCAGCCTTTCCACCTCTTATCAGCACAATTCTCAGCCTCTTCTGCTCATTTCAGCACAATTGTCAGTCTCTCCACCTCTTCTTTGTGAGAATGACTGTGGCGCAGTGAGATGAGAACCTCCCTTAAGTACCAGAAGGGCCAGGTTCGAATCCCGCTCCAGTCAATATTTTTTTTTTCAACTTTTTCAGCTTTTTTCAGCAGACATCCTCAGCGTAAAGGCATCCACACAGCATTTTCGCAGGAAATGCACATTTTTCTAGTTATTGTTGCCTTAAGCTCGATGCATCACGCACTAGTGCCAAAGGACACCTTGTGCTTCAATTTGACAGTTCCTTTTACAAAATGTCATGACAGAGAACGAGGACAGGACTGAAGTTTTTTGCACGATGCGCGTGCCTAATTTCCACCGAGAGAACCGTGCGTGTATCATTGAGACGCCAGTGGCTTCGACAAAGCCCAAACCATAATCTAACCAAGTAGTTTCTGGTTCCTAAACATAACCAAGCAATGAGTAAAAGCAAAAATAAAAAGCAAGCAAAAACAAAGTACAAACCACAAAGACCCCAAAGGGGTTATGAAACAGTCTCCTCCGCTCAAGTACAATCTTTGTCCATCTTTAATAGACCACCTTTTTTCCTGCAATTTCTGACATTGTTTAAGCTGGTAAATGACCCCTTGTGCGTAAGCATGGTACCAGCAGACACAAGCAGCTTTGACAAAACAGCAATATATGACGTCCTTTAAATGAGAACAGGCTGCGATTCCTAACGTAGCAATAGTGTTTATATACTGTATATCAGTGGCATGCCATGAGGCAAGAAGTGACAAACAAAACAAACAGAAACATCTTTCACTACTTACCAATTTAACAAGCTGCCTGTCTCACTCTGCATGGACATTATCCTCTTCTGCACTCCTTTCTGGCTGAAGAATTGTAAAATATTAATACATTAACAGAGTGAAATAAATATAATATAAATATTTATATTTATTGAATAGAAATAAATATAAATTTTTCAAATAATACTTTTGGCAAAAGATGCACAAAAAACTATGAAAATACCTCATTATACATAAAACTGTATTACTGCAAATTTGGGCATAAATACGGTGGCCCTGAGAGGCCCAAACGGACTGCAACTTAAGAAAACACCAGCAATAAGAAAAAGGCTGAAAAAACACACAAAACAACACAGAAATAGGAAAAACAACAACGGAAACAGGAAAAAACAAAACAGAAATATGAAAAAAACACAAGGGAAGTGTTTCTGGGGAGACAATAACCCGACGGACAAGTTGCAGGAACCAAAATATGCTAAGAATTACGCTGGGAGACACTTAAAAGAAGATGAGGATCTATCGGTTTTTGTGAGGAAAGAAAAGATGAGAGATACGTGTGTTAGCCTAACTATTAGCCTAAACATACGTCATCAGTATAATATGAATCATGATAAAACACGCCTACCATGTTTTGGGTTCCTGCAACTAGTCCGTCGGGTTATTGTCTCCCCAGAAACTCTTCCCTTGTGTTTTTTCCTATTTCCGTTCTGTTTTTTGTGCTTTTGCAGCGTTTTTCCTATTGCTGGTGTTTTCTTAAGTTGCAGTCTGTTTGGCCTTTCAGGGCCACCGAAAAGTATGAAAAGCGAAACAAATTATTATGCAGAAAAACCGTTCCACAAAGTATTAAATTGATTTTACTGCTCTACGTGCTTTTTACGGTTGAGCACATTTAAACTAAATTATATTTTGTTTGATGTTCACCATAATATTTTATAAATCATATGTTTGCAAAGGCTGTGCTGTGAGGTACACCAATATCTCTGAAAGAAAAACCTGTTGTTCATGAGTTCAGAAATAAAGGCCTATATCTGGATTTTTTTTAAAGATATTAAACTATATTCATAAGAATCTCCTGCTTTTAAATGACTGGGCAGTGTGTGACGTGTTTAACTGTCAATATCTACAGGGAAGATTAAAATATGAATGAAAAATTCAGTTGGTGTGCTGACAAAGAAGCTGGTTGAACATATTACAGTCTCATAGATGCTAATTTGAAAGTGCTAATGAGCCTGAACCATGCCTGTTTTATTGGACCAGACGTGGGTAGAGCTGCTCCCTCTATAATCATTGAAATTTTCCTTTTTAATGTACCAAAGAAGTTATTAATTTTCTGACACTCCACCTTCTCTGCATCACACCAGTTTGTCAAAGTGGTTAGCAAGAGGAAGCACATCAACTTGCTAACGCTAGCTGTGTTTCCATACAAAGCACAGTTTGTAACTGATCTCAGAACAGTGAAAGCTGAGCCAGCAGAAGCTTGTCTCACAAGCTGGTCTTCCATCATTTTACCGTCAAAAACCAGCAGCTTATCTACAATGCACATGCACAAACAGCTGCTAGCCTCTCAGCTTGCACAGCTCAAGTTATCGTTGTTAACAAGAGATGGACATGCCCGTAGAACAGGAGCAGCTACAATTTTTAATGAGTAGAAAACAAACACCAGTTTTAGCAAAAATAGCTAACTGCAACCACAAGATGGCTCTAACATAAAGAATTGATGCAAATGGGGGAGGCGCTTTATGAAAGCACTGTGTGAGATGAAAGGAGAGAGACTGATTTACTTTGGCACGTTTTAATGAATATTTATTTTTAGATTTGACATGGCAAGCACTGCTTGCCTTGCTTGCCCTGATGGAATGCCACTGCTGTAATGCTAATATTGCTATTATTACAAAGGCAGAAACAAAGTGGTCTGAGAAATTAAGTGAGAAGATATGTAGGTGAAATGAAAATAAATGTACTTTTGTCCCACTGTGAAATTAGTAAAATTGTGGAATTAATGAAACTTGCAATCTAACACAACAGCTGCCAGTGAATGGCTGAAATCACCCAGTTATATAAAGAGTAGAATAGTCGAAAATCCACAAGCTGAAGTTTTGTGAATGGTGACTAATCAGCTCAAGGTGTTAAAAAGTGTGTCAGAACTGAGCGAGTGTGGTAGTATAGTAATGAGTACCTCATTACTGAATCTAGTCACTTTTTCTTTACCTGGCACTGTCATAACAGCACTGCACTTTTAAAGCCTTGCCTCACCCTCTCTCTTTCTAACAGTATTTTACTTTGTTCCTCTCTCTCTCTCTCTTGCTCTTGCTCTCTCTCTGTCTCTCTCTCTCTGTGTCGTTCGAAGTTTACAGCTGTTGTCTGAAAGTTCACACTTCTAGTTTGGTGGCAGCCTTGCACATTATTTTCTTCCTCTTTTCTTCTTCTTCTTCTTCCTTGTGCGCTGCTCCACATCAGAGATCTAGAGAGGGGCCTTTTGTGTCTGACTTTGCCCCAAAGGCAGTCGTCTTGCAAGGCAGATTAATAATTACAGAGTACGCAGCATCGGGGAAAACAATTTCAACATCTTTGATGTTAAACATGAGAGAAACCAAAATTACAAAGAAAAAAAGGATGACGAGGAAAGGTCTTGAAAGATGGTCTTTCTTTCTGTCTCCCTCTCTTTTGGCAGTACTTCCTGTTATTGTTGCTTTCCACTGTTTCGCTGTGCATCAAAAACATTAAGCAGGACTTAAAAGAGAGAGGCATCTGCCCCTGGAGGGCCACATTTGAGAAGGAGAATGGCAACTATTCTGTATGACAATGTCATGAAGCTATATATAATGTTTCATAGGATTTGGTCCATCTGTTTTATGTCTTGGCACTTCAGCAAGATATTGTTTGTTTAGTGTGGCATTAAGATAAATAGAAACCATGACCAAATATAGGCGGACAGAGCTGTCACGGCCCTGAGTTATGATTATGGGCTGTAATTGAAAGGTTTACTGTATACTTTCCTTTGGTTCACTATAAAACTCCTTTTAAGTGAAAAAGCCACGGATCATTGGAATGACAATTTACAGTGTCTCCTGTCTTGTACTTTAGAAAACCTTTTTTTTTTTGCCTTGCGTATTGCAGAATATGCACCCTGACAAACATGGATGATTACTATGCGCTTTTAATAACAATATTAAATGAATAATAAGAAATCAAAAACACAACCGTAATTTAAAGATAATTCCGGAGAGATGGAGAGAGTCTCTTCAGACAAAAGATTCTTTATTCTGGGCTGATTGAAGTCTTGTATTGGATTCAGAAACTATTCAGACTAAGCTGCAATCCCCAGGGCTGAAAATAAAGCCAATGCGCAAGTGTTAAAACCTGCATTTCCTTAAACGGCCACTTGAGGCTGCTCTAATAGCAAGTCAGTCCAATATACTTCCATATTAAAATGTCCAACTTTACAGCACAAATAAACAGAGTCTGGTATAAAAAAAGGTTTGTGTCTCTATAGCTATTTGCTGTGTAACAACTGCACAAGGGCTCACTTTGTTTGTAAATCATCCACTTAAGTTGTATTAAGGGGTAACTTGATACATCATTGCAGTAGCAATAGTAGGCATCACCTCAGCTAATTTGAAATAGTCAGCTGGACCTCTTTTACCTGTTTATAGTATTTGTGTCTTTTGGTTCCCTTTAATGCATTAATCTAACAAATATGACTTGTGCAGTACAACCAGAATTCCAAATCTGTGCTTCAATAATGAAATGCAGTTGTCTGATGCTGACTGATAGCATCCCTCTTTCTCATCCAAATATGCACACTTCTCGCTAGAACAATTCATGATGAAAGTTCATAAACATTATAACATACTGAAAGTATGGTCTCAAATGTGTCATTTAATTTAATTTCAGTTCAGATCAATTTAGTTTTATTTATATAATGCCAAATCACGATAACCTAACAATCGTGTGACCCGTGATGAGCAAGCACTTGGCGACAGTGGGAAGGAAAAACTCCCTTTGAACAGTAAGTGTATAAACATGTAAATGAGTGAAGAAGAGCTACTTAGTACACCATAGGAGCACCCAACAGTGTGAGCTTATTGCAATAGAACTAAGAGATGGTTCAGAGTCACCTGATCCAGCCCCAAGTATAAGCTTCATCAAAAAAGAAAGTTTTGAGCCTAATCTTAAAAGTAGAGAGGGTGTCTGTCTCCTGAATCAAAGCTATGAGCTGGTTCCACTGAAGCATTGTCAGAAAGCTGAAGCCTCTGCCTCCCTTTCTGCTTTTAAATACCCCAAAGATGATAGGCAAACCTACAGTCTAAGAGTGGCATGCTCTATTTGGACAATATGGTAAATTGAAGTTTTTAAGATCTTCATTTCAATTCAGTTCAATGCAATTTTATTTATACAGCACCAAATTACAGCAATAGGAACTAACAAGGCACTTTATATTGTAAGATAGACCCTACAGTAATACCTACAGAGAAAAACCCAACAATCATATGACCCCCTATGAGCAAGCACTTTGGTGACAGTGGGAAGGAAAAACTCCCTTTTAACAGGAAGAAACCTCCAGCAGAACCAGGCTCAGGGAGGGGCGGGGCCATCTGCTGCAACCGGTTGGGGTGAGAGAAGGAAGACAGGATAAAGACATGCTGTGGAAGAGAGCCAGAGGTTAATAACAGATATGATTCAATGCAGAGAGGTCTGTTAACACTTGGTGAGTGAGAAGGATGACTGAAGAAGAAATACTCAATGCATCATGGGAATCCCCCAGGAGCCTATACCTATTGCAGCATAACTACGGGAGGATTCAGGGTCACCTGGTCCATCCAGATATCATAGGTCCTAATTATTCAAACCCATCTGATAACAATGAATCACAGTAGTCCAATCTAGAAACATCAATAGCACACCATTAATGTCTGTTAATTTACTGTAATTTTGCAGAAATTACAGTTAATGTTTTCTGCATTTGGATCATTTATTCTTTTAAGACTGATCATCTGAGGCTCTGTCAAACAATTGTGAACTCACACCTTGAAGTCTCTGCATAAGTGGGTTTTAAATCTGAGCTTTGGCTGGGTCATTCGAATACAGTCAGAGACTTGATTGCCCTCCAGTGTTGTCTTGGCAGTGTGCTTCATATATTGTTGAGTCCTGGTGGCTCCAAATGTCTTTCATTTCACAATTGTTGAGGTCACTGTGGTCCCACTCAGAGCTTTAGAAATGGATTTGTACCCTTGCCCCGATCCACGCCTAACCACAATTGCACTGCAGAGATCTACAGAGAGTTCCTTGAAATTTATGGCTTGCTTTTGTTCTGACATGCAGAGTGAAAATAATTCTAAATCATGTCTATTGGAGTCACTTTGTTAAGGTGGTCTTAATCAAGAGACACAGCCCAAAGATAATATAGGTGTACACTATTGTTTTCAGAGTTATAAACCAAATCTTATTCACAGTAGTCGACACATTCAATGGAGTCTTTCATGTGGGAGAAGCAGCAGTGCTGACATTATCAGTGTTAAACCTGCCTCTCCACTTCAGATATTCTACAGACAGCGCAGTCAGTGTGACAGGTGTCAGTATGGAAAGACTTCTCTTTTCTTTCCATACTTTTCTTCCCCCCCCCCCCCCCCCCCCAAAAAAAAAAAAAAAACACTGCTAGTTTTACACTGTGTGCTTTAACTGTGACAAGTGGAGCTGAGGCGTCAAAGCTAAGACAACACAGAGGAGAAGCCACATCGTGCCTGAATCGTGACAGCGAGCGCCCACTTCGACGGATGCCGGCACGCAACGGCAGATGTACAGTCATCTGGAGTGTCGGTGAAAGTTATAATGCATCTTCTTTTTATTTACTGTACTGGTTTATATCTGTAAATACAACAAAATAAATATTCTGGAACATCCTGCCACATGGAGTCCATCTGATGACCACAGTTGAGGTGAAAGGGTTCATCACAGACTCAGTGAACCTCTGATAGTCATAAACACAGACTGTAAGTTTGTAGATGCTTCAGTCACTCAGGTTGGTTTCCAATGCTTTTTATATCACTGCATGCAGCTTTAGTACTGAACATTATGAGTGCTTAAAAGTTGCACTTAGAAAATGAGATATCATGCAGAGGAGGCAGTGCAGAATAATAGGAATAAAAATGCAAGTAAACCGCTTGCTAGTACCCTTAGAGCACTGATGTTAAAGAGCAGTGCTGATGGGAAGGAGCTGAGTTTATGGGCAGTGTGGGCAGCTGTTCGCTCAGCAGGTACGAGCAGCAGTGAAACCACATGCAGCAGGTGTCTGAGTGCCGGGCAGTAAGGGAGCTGATGAGCAGCAGCAGGTGGGGAAGAAAAAGTTCCAGGTTTTAACTTTTAACACAATAAGCTCTTGCATTTTGAGCACTTCTGTCTTCCCATCGACGGATGATAAGTCAAGGTTCAAAGCTCAGCTAAATTAATCTGTAATACCCTGCTGGTATGCACAACGGAGCCACATCATATGAAGATGTGCGCATTCAAAATTCAGTAATTTCAAGTCGTAATTTCAAGTCACAACAAATACACAGCTTTTTTTCCACATTCTAAATTTTTATTAGGGCACCCGCTGTGATGCAACTCGGTCATTAATATTTAATTTTTAATATTTTCTTTAGACTAATTTGAGATGGAGTTAACCAAATAGATTGTTTTCCCAGTCCGTATAAAACCAGAAAGGCTTGCTGGGATGTTTTTGGAAGCATTTTTATTTATTTAAATAGTTGATTGAAAAATATGACATGCTGTGCATTAGGTTGCACCAACAGACCATCAATTCAACCTTTACTCCAGTTTTTGGTGAAGTGCTGATATTTTACTTTATTCATTACCTGATAATATGGTATTCCATCCACACTCATGTCCTCTATCACACCTGGAACCAAAAATCTGAGATTGAAACAGGCCAAAAATGCCAAAGTCTACAAACAAATGCATAGCATCATAGTAGCTCTGTCTTATAACTACAGTTTTTGGTGAAGAGATGGATAAACAGATTGTGAATGTTTATGATAGAAGTTAACTTTAATGTAGTTCAAAATATCCAATGCAATCTGACAGAAGTGCATTAGAGAGTCCTTGTTACCCACTGATATAGAAAACAATGATCTTTTCCACATCCATTGTTCATAGTTTTCTTTTCTTTAGACTGGTATCTGCTGATTCATGTGCACATGGCAGGTTAAAAAAAGTCCACATCTGGGGGATGAAGGGGATGGTAGTTGAGTGAATCATGAGCTTGTAAGGCTGACCCTAGAAAGCAATATTTGAGTCATACATGTGATGCATTTTTATGCTTCACTTGTATTATTTTCATATGTTTGAAATGGATGGATATATGTTAGATATGTTCATTTAAATTCATGCTGAATTATGATTAAATACTGTTTGGCTGAACAGAATGCGCTTTCTGCGATTTCCTTACCTGGATGACTGAGCCTGCATCAAGACACCGCTTGGTTTGGTTTAGAAGAAGGCTGCGATTTGAGTCAACATACCACAACTTACACTTCTTTCAAAGCCCTGTTGTCTTGGTTGCTATGGTGTCTGGTTGTCTTGACAAAATATATGTCAATATACTGGCCCAGATTGACCGCAAAAATTTCATCCTATAGTTGAAAGATTTAAGGCGAACACAGGGAAACTCCTTTTTTTAGCAGTCACGTAGGGACAAACCATTCAATTACATCATTCTGCTCAATCATGATAGGACAAACGAGTGAAAAATACAGTGCGTAGATACAGAAACACTTCCACTTGTGAAAGTTGACATAAACAAGTCAACTTCCAGGTTTTTTTGGGAGGGGTTCAGATATAATGGGGGCAATGACAAATGTGTTAGCAGCATTAGTCACACTCTGACTGCTCTGAAGATCAAACTGAGGCAGCACTGATTGCAAGCTTGACATCCATTTCCAAAGACATGGGTTTGCGATTGTGAAATTCCTGGTTTTCCCTGTAATGGCTGAAAAAGACATTCTCCAAAAATCCCATAGCAATTCTAATGTGTGTGTGTGTGTGTGTGTGTGTGTGTGTGTGTGTGTGTGTGTGTGTGTGTGTGTGTGTGTGTCGGGGGTTGGGGGGGTGGGGTTAATGTCATCTTGTCAGGTGTGTGAAAACATCAGCGGATATATGTGCAGGAAAGCTTTATTTCAACCTAGTGAGAGGGGATGACAGTGAGAGCAACAATGTTTTCTTCCTCAAATCCTGAAAAAAAGTGGATAAAAAAGAAAAAGGGAGGAAAAAAAGCTATAATTGGGAAACAAACAACAGGGATGCAGCTGCATTTAATTTCCTGAAGCATGCTGTTTCTATCACAAGGTCTTTTCAGATGCACCAAGTGAGCTGAGGTTGGGAATGGCCATGAATCTAAACCAGCCTTTCCCACTACACTTGGCTTAATGAGGGCTACATGCAGGAATGTTGGTTCTCACCCCACACCTTTTTCCCTGTAGGCTTTTGCAGAAAAACTGAAAGTTTATCCACAAATTAATCTCAATCATTAGCCAAATCATAAACAGTTTTAATTTCTTCCACTGGAGCCGATGATCTAGCGTGGCAAACTGGAGCCAAATTTTTAGTCTGCAAAATGAGAAAAGTATCCTACTGACATGTCAAAACTTCCCCAAATTAGTTCCCAATCCAAAAAAAAAAAAAAAAGTGGGACAGTGCATTTTCCATTCTTAAGCCTTCTGAAATGATCTGTTCCATCTGGCTGCAAAGAAGGGATTGTTTTTGTATGACCAGATGAAATTGCAAACTTCCCGGCATAATTATTTCAAAAAGCATCCTGTTTTGAATAACATTGTGCTATGAAGGAAACTGAAAGCTGGTAAACAACAACATGCTCCTCACATGGTCCAGCTTTTCCCGTTAGGGGCCTTTATATCAAGTCCAGACTGCTCTCTTTATGAGATCACGGAGAACGCCTTGTTCAGCTCTTGATGGTGAAAAAGGGATATCATCAGTTATGGAGACTGTTGAGAACGGCTGTGTGTATCGAATGTCCCTGTCCCTCATTAGCTGGTGTCCTTATTAAGAGTCTCCTTGCTATACCCCAGAGAAGCCCAAAGACAGTCTTCCATGTCACCTACCCCTCCCCATCCCTCGCATATTCCCTCTGTTTCTCTGACATGCCCTTTGAACTCCCCCCAGTCTCCAGCTCCACAGCAACGCTTTGATACAGGCTTCCTCTTTTCTCTTCTCAAGGTGAAGTGCTGGCTACATGTGTGAGTGTGTGCTTTTAAGCCTGAGATGGCCAAAACATGCATTTGGGCCCAATTATGAATCGTTACCTCTCTCATTATTGTGATGATGAGAAGTTGATCCTGTTTTCTTTTGTTTCCCGTGCACATTTTACGTTGTCAAATGAAAACAATGCTCTGTTTGAGGGGGGCTGGAGAGCCTGGAGCCTATTTGGCAGAATAATAGAAGCAGCTTTTTCCACCATAATACATCATGACTTTTCCCAATTTTAACAAAACTCTATTAAATTGATCATTTACAAAGATTTTTACAACATTTTCTTTTCAAAGAAGAGAGTAAAGGTAGGGTGGAGTGGGTGGAGACAATAGCAGTTTGAGTCAAAGGGAATGGTAAAAATGGCCTGTATTTATATAGCGCTTTACTAGTCCCTAAGGACCCCAAAGCGCTTTACATATCCAGTCATCCACACATTCACACACTGGTGATGGCAAGCTACATTGTAGCCACAGCCACCCTGGGGCGCACTGACAGAGGCGAGGCTGCCGGACACTGGCGCCACCGGGCCCTCTGACCACCACCAGTAGGCAACGGGTGAAGTGTCTTGCCCAAGGACACAACAACCGAGACTGTCCAAGCCGGGGCTCGAACCGGCAACCTTCCGATTACAAGGCGAACTCCCAACTCTTGAGCCACTCGATGGGAGTGAGACCTGCTATGATTGATAGTTTGGAGATCATGGACTAAAACAAAAGGACAGGAGGCAGAGCTGGAGATGTTTAGGTTTTCATTGGAATGACCAGGATGGACAAGGTTAGACATTCAGAGGAACGGAACAGCTCAGGTTGTGGATTTATATAGCGCTTTACTAGTCCCTAAGGACCCCAAAGCGCTTTACATATCCAGTCATCCACCCATTCACACACACATTCACACACTGGACAAAGACAAAGTTAGAGATGCAAGGCTGACAAAGAAGAGGCAAATGGATACATTGGAAAATGAATAATAATGAATATGTGGCTTAAAGGAGGAAAAGAGGAAGATCACATAGAAGGTTCCTGGATTTATTGAAGGACACACAGAGAGTTGGTGTGACAGCAGTCTAAGCAGCAGCCCTCTTGGGCCTTCCCTAGGGTGTCCTTCCAGCTGCACATTCCTTAAACACCTCCACTAAGAAAAATCCTACTTAGATGCCCAAACCACATAAACTCGACAACTCAACACTCAAGTCCGAGAAGTTCCTGAATGACCAAACTCTTCACCGTATCTCTTAAGGAGATTCGAGACATCTTTCAGAAGAAGCTCATTCTTTCATTCAAAGACCACCACTCGTGGCTGTGGGTGACAGTAGGAACTTACACTGACCCGTAAATCGACAGCTCTCCTCGTCTCCACAAATCAATACAACATCTGCAATGCTGCAGATGCTACACCAGCCTATCTGCCTGCCTCTTTTCTTCCCTGACTTGTGAGCAAGAGCCTGAAATATTTGAACTCATCCGTTTGGGGAAGCAACTGATTCCCAGTCAAGAGTGGACAGCCTTCTATTATGTTCATGGAATAAAAAGGTCCTAATTAAACTATTTAGACCTGCAGATAAAACCAAAGCTATATAGACTGTATAAAAAAGAGTCAGGCTATACCCACATGTACACGGGTATTTTTGAAAACACAGCGTTTTCCACGCGTCTGAGCCTTTCGTCTACACATAAACAGCATTTTGGATGACTAAAAACAGAGATTGTTTTAAAAACGAGATTTTTGAAAACTGGTGTTTATGTGTGTGCGATTTAGTCACACAACGTCAAAGGTGTGCGCCTTTTTTGACGTCATGCTGTGCATGAGCTAAATTTCTACAATGGCGAATATACACAAAATACTGTTCCTGTTAATCTTGCTATCTGCAGTTTTTACACACTTACATATACACACGCAGGTACTGTCCCTCCATATACAGTGGGGCAAAAAAGTATTTAGTCAGCCACTGATTGTGCAAGTTCCCCCACCTAAAATGATGACAGAGGTCAGTAATTTGCACCAGAGGTACACTTCAACTGTGAGAGACAGAATGTGAAAAAAAAATCCATGAATTCACATGGTAGGATTTGTAAAGAATTTATTCGTAAATCAGGGTGGAAAATAAGTATTTGGTCACCTCAAACAAGGAAAATCTCTGGCTCTCACAGACCTGTAACGTCTTCTGTAAGGAGCTTTTCTGTCCCCCACTCGTTACCTGTATGAATGGCACCTGTTTGAACTCATCATCTGTATAAAAGACACCTGTCCACAGCCTCAAACAGTCAGACTCCAAACTCCGCCATGGCCAAGACCAAAGAGCTTTCGAAGGACACCAGGAAAAGTATTGTAGACCTGCACCAGACTGGGAAGAGTGAATCTACAATAGGCAAGCAGCTTGGTGTGAAAAAATCAACTGTGGGAGCAATCATCAGAAAATGGAAGACATACAAGACCACTGATAATCTCCCTCGATCTGGGGCTCCACGCAAGATCTCATCCCGTGGGGTCAAAATGATCATGAGAACGGTGAGCAAAGATCCCAGAACCACACGGGGGGACCTGGTGAATGACCTGCAGAGAGCTGGGACCAAAGTAACAAAGGTCACCATCAGTAACACACTACAACGGCAGGGAATCAAATCCCGCAGTGCCAGACGTGTTCCGCTGCTGAAGCCAGTGCATGTCCAGGCCCGTCTGAAGTTTGCCAGAGAGCACATGGATGATACAGCAGAGGATTGGGAGAATGTCATGTGGTCAGATGAAACCAAAGTAGAACTTTTTGGTATAAACTCAACTCGTCGTGTTCGGAGGAAGAAGAATACTGAGTTGCATCCCAAGAACACCATACCTACTGTGAAGCATGGGGGTGGAAACATCATGCTATGGGGCTGTTTTTCTGCCAAGGGGACAGGACGACTGATCCGTGTTAAGGACAGAATGAATGGGGCCATGTATCGTGAGATTTTGAGCCAAAACCTCCTTCCATCAGTGAGAACTTTGAAGATGAAACGAGGCTGGGTCTTCCAACATGACAATGATCCAAAACACACCGCCCGGGCAACAAAGGAGTGGCTCCGTAAGAAGCATTTGAAAGTCCTGGAGTGGCCTAGCCAGTCTCCAGACCTCAACCCCATAGAAAATCTGTGGCGGGAGTTGAAAGTCCGTGTTGCTCGGCGACAGCCCCAAAACATCACTGCTCTCGAGAAGATCTGCATGGAGGAATGGGCCAAAATACCAGCTACTGTGTGTGCAAACCTGGTAAAGACCTATAGTAAACGTTTGACCTCTGTTATTGCCAACAAAGGTTATGTTACAAAGTATTGAGTTGTATTTTTGTTATTGACCAAATACTTATTTTCCACCCTGATTTACGAATAAATTCTTTACAAATCCTACCATGTGGATTCATGGATTTTTTTTTTCACATTCTGTCTCTCACAGTTGAAGTGTACCTCTGGTGCAAATTACTGACCTCTGTCATCATTTTAAGTGGGGGAACTTGCACAATCGGTGGCTGACTAAATACTTTTTTGCCCCACTGTAGAAAGACTGCTTCTATGCACCATCTTTGTTTACTCTTTCCCTCCCAGGCTTCAAGGCTTCTGATTGGCCAATATTTCTTCACAGTTAGGATTATATCGCCACCTGTTGCTTTGGCATGTTCTTGACAGCGTTTTTTGTGTTTACATGTGGATGGGATGTTTTTTTTAAATGAAAACGGAAAATCTCTGTTTACAAAAATACCCATGTACGTGTGGACGAAGCCTTAGAGTTTGAGCTCTTAAACAATAATGACTTGAACCTGAGATTGTTTAGCTTTGTTCCCAACTGCTGACAGGCTGGTGATTATGTTTTGTTAGCTTTATTGTATTTTAACTGTTTGTGTGGGTTTTGTTGAAGTGTTCCAAGTGTTCAGTACCACCGCAGAAAACAAAATATTCATACTGCTTACAGCTGCAAACACACATTTCATGTGCGTGACAGGAAGAAGCCAGCCTATCGGGGCATGTATATTTCCAGGAAATGTTACAGTTTGAATGACGTTGATAACTTTTGCACTGTCCACTTCCTGCTGTGACAAAACAAATTTCCCACGTGTGGGACTAATAAAGGTTATCTCATCTTATCTTATCTTATAAAAATGTATGCTCTTCCGCACATATTTTATGCTTTCACATGAGCTAAAACATTAGCTCTTTCAACAACCACCTTGTGCCCATGTCTCCATTTGTACTTGTGAGGCAGAAATGCCAGCCTCATGTCAGTGCAGCAGAAATAGGTCAAGCATCCACACACGCACAGTCACACACTCACGTACACACAGATAGAGGAATTACTCATTCCCTTTCATGGCCTTTGTAGATGGAGGAAGTGGATGCCAATGCAAAAAGATCAAAAATCCCTCCGTGCGAGAAACAAGTGTCCTCCTCCCAGCAGCCGAGCAGGAGGGAGGAAGAGTCGCTCAACAGGTTTGTGTCACTCCTCTAACACTGCAGCTTTTCACCGCGTGTCCTTGGTTGCTCCATCCTGCCAGGTATCTGTTTTTGGATCCTTTCTTCATGGAAATGTCTGTGCTATCCACGCATCAGTTTGAAGCTGCCTTTCCTCTTCCTGCGTCTGTGGAAAACACAATCAAAGAGAAAAATCAATGTATCCTCAAGCAATAAAAAAGCCAATAGCTTTCATAGAATCTAAATTTAGTGTGGAGTGATGTAGTGAGTCTCTGTTCCGCCCGCCTGAAATTTGCGATCCATTTTTCTACACGCATTTATTTATCAATCATTATTTTATGTTGTTGAACTGTATGAATCATACTTTTATGAACTTTATTTCATTTTGGCAAATAGAAGAAGAATGCATAGGTCTGGGTTTATGTCCGGGAGCTAGAATTGGAGGTGATGCCGTTGATGGTAATGTGACAATATCAATTTCCAGAGGAGACTTAATGCCTGCACCAATTATGGGCTTATGAATTTACCCAGGTTCATTATACAAGCTATATTACATCCTGGACTTATCTAATATTAATATCGCCCAATCTTGATTAATAATCTTAGCTCATTTTCTCTATGATTGAAATATATCATGCAGATGACTCTGTAATGATTCGGTGTAATGTAGAAAGTAGCTCTATTGTTTGGGAAAATTGCTTCTTTTGATGGAAAAACCCCTTATTAAAATCCAGTTCTAACTATTACCTCAGTGCCCCCCTCCCCCCCACCCCTGCCCCCCACCCCGGGATAAAATTCATCAACCGATGAACAGTCATATTTTTGATACCCATTGGCCAAATAATGCCATTTCCTACCATTTGCAGCCTGCAGATGCTTTTCTAACCATCAAATGTCTGATAAAATAACATTTATCGGTTCTATCACACCACAGACTTGGGGAGAAAAGGAGGAAAAACATTCAGAAACTTTAAAATGGAAAAGTCTTTTTGATGGGAAGAGCTCCAGCGAGGGCAGTATCTTTCCAAATGATACTTCAGATCTGAAGCCAGTTTATAATTTCTTAGCAATAAGTGTGTCAAATTCTTGAATTTCAGCCAAGTTAAGTTCAGGGCTGTGTAAATCTGCGCAGCTTTTTGGGTCATGTCCATACTCACAGGCACACGTCGTCATATATCCTTGCTTTTATCCTTTTAATAATTTTAAATGGATTACCAGAATGGAATGTAGTAAATACATTCAGATTTTAAGTGAATAATGTATCTTATCCCATCCCTCACGCTCACTGCAGCGCTCATCATGCTTCAGTTCAGTATGCGGCAAACATGAACTTCACATAGTGAAGAAATACAATTATGTTTAACCCCTTTCTCACCCTAGGGTTTCAAATATTGTCATTCTGTCACATGTTGCTAGCCTTCTACTTTAAAATTGTTGAAATGTTTATCTATGTTTATTTTTTTGACTGCGCGACAGAGAGATGTAGGGTAATATAATGACTGTAGTTTCTGAACCAAATGCATTCTATTCTGTCAAGGGTGTGATTTGCCATCACTCCTTCGATGCACAAACTGCACCAATATTGGAAAATATAACAATTTAAAGCTGGAAGCGTGGCACGCGCCAAAGGTTTGTTTGCCTCGTAGTTTGTGTCCCGTCCCAATTTGTGTGTCATACCAGGAGCTTTGACAAAACAAGTTTTAAAAGCAGACATGAAATACCTGCACTGCTGTATACCACTAGATGTAAGCCATTTTTTTCTTTTTCTTTTTTTTTTTTGGTGAACTGACCCTTTAACCCATGTTTTTAGTACAAACACAGCTCCTCTGATCTTCCTTAACTCCGTGGTCAAAATGTCAAGAATAGCAATTTTACAGCCTAAATGTGCAGGCTGTCCTAAACTTTGCTGCTTTGTCTTAATAAAGTTCCAAGTTGCAGTCATTTGTGGTCCCTCGCTGCTAATAGCATCCCCTTAAATGAGCTCCCATTTCCTCATCTCATCTGAGCCCAGCATGACCCACAGATAGGCTCTTGTAAATTCTACCCCCATCTGGCTCCTTTTAAGTCTATGTCAGACTATCCATAATCGCTGTCAAAATGGCATTCTGTCACCGCTGCTTGTTATGAGGTAGCACAGAGCAGGAGGCTGAGACATACCAGAGTCAGAACAGTCTAGCGAGTCTGCCAGCCCCCTTCATGTAACATGAGGAAATGAGTTTGTGTCAGGACTATTTTGGAGTTGCTTTGAAGTCTTATTTTACCCCCTTTGCCTCCAGGGGGACAGCACAGAAAGCAAAGGGGGGCTGGGTGGTACAATGTGGGGAAATTTACTGAAATGCCCTGATAACCCAAAAGGCAGTGCAGTCTTGATCTCGTGCCTGGGTGGTCAAATCACATATGCATCACCCCATCAAACCTGTCATCTTTGTTGCTGTGTCGCATGTTTGTGCTGCAAGATTTCATCTTTTTATGCCTGCTGTTGTACTCGTGTTCCTTTCTGCATGCATAAACATATCCTTAGGAGAAACTTTCATTATCCCGAGGCCTTCTTTTCCCTGTCTTTTATTTATGCTTTTTTTTTTCTTTTTACATTTTTTGCTAATCAAGTCTATTGTAATTCATGTATGCCTTCAAGCCTAGAACTGAGCAAACATATATGTTGTAGCGCAACAAAAACTCACATTGTTTGTAGAGTTTTTTGGCCCAGTTTGCTGTTCAGATGCATTCTATGTTGTATCCAACTCCTTTGGTACAATACTTGATAAAGACAAATGCAACAGACAAGGAAAAAAATTAAGACACATCACAATACCGCCACGAAAAAAGACGTATTGTTATTATCATATTGTACAAATTCATAGATCAATAAGCAGCAGTGTGTCTGTCGATATGAGCCGGGAGGGACGGACTCCTCGGTGAAGAGAGGGGGAGGGAAATGATCCTTAGGCGGCCTGAACAATGATTTTTATTCACTCTCTGGCAAACACAAATATGTACACACGCTGGGGAATATCTTAAAATTGGTTTGTGTGCTGAGGCATATATATATAAAAGAAAAAAGCCCAGAAGTGGGCAGTCGGCAGCACCTTGACCTTGAACAGCAGTTTTTAGCTCAGTGATGGGAGCCCATCTCAGAAGTCCTGTTTGCTACTAAACGGCAGCAGTAACAAGAGTGAAAACCTGCAGAACAATAATATCAACACAACGTTCATTCACACATGCGCACATGCACGCACACATCCACATGTACACATGCTTCCCACCCCCTGTTGCGTCCAGAGCGATGGTCCTGGAGTGGGACAGCGAGGAGGGCATCCCGCAGTGCTGTTTGAGCGTCCCTGCCAGCGCCAGACAACTTCACTATCGCTGCCCTAGCAGGGGGCGATAATCACATCAAGCTCCCCTGACAAGAGGCATTGAATTCAGCTTCGGTCCCCTTAAGAGTCTGGCATCCAGCAGTCTCTCGTGAACATGCTGCTGACGTTACAATGAGAAGGTTTGTGTTTTCATTTTTTCACTTTGTGCCATTGCTCTATTTTTTACTCTTTTTTTTGTGTTGCTGCCGCCGAAATGCATTTAGCAGTATTTGGGATTCCATGTGACTGGGGCAACAACATTTAGCATTTAGCAGTATCGAGTGTTACCGCATTGGAGAAGTGTTATTGTATTGGTGCCTTCTGTTCGTCACGGTGAATGCCATACAATGCATAGCTTATGTACCGAGGAATATTTATGAAAAGTTTCCATGGGAAAATTATTGTGTTATTATGCATGTCATTCAAATTTTCTATAGATTGTATCCTGGAATGGTTCCCGAAATGCTCAGATTGCTCTGTTAGCGACTTGATAAAAAGACTGAGAGCCATTAAAATGCTGATATAGATTTGCATTCAGGCTCAAACCCATGCTGGGTGGTGGTAGGGAAAAAAAAGGATACTATCTCTTTAAGAGGTTTCCGTAATCTCCCAAACCACACTTGATCAACGTATGCTAGCTCCTCTGGTTAGCAGAGGAGCTATTGTTTTTTCCAGTTGTTGGCTTTTAGGGTTTTGTTGTTTGTTTGTTTGTTTGTTTGTTTGTTTGTTTGTTTGTTTGTTTGTTTGTTTGTTTGTTTGTTTGTTTGTTTGTTTTTTCATTAATGAGTTTGTGGCAGCAAATGTGTTGCATGCACGGACTGGTATCTCCACCCTTACAAGGGTTGTGAATAGTTGTGTTTACATTTCATCAGCACCCTGATACTTTATCATATGGCTAAGTTGGCAAAATGTTATCCACTCAACGAGACTTAAACACCAAGGACTGATCCGGGGCATCCTTTTATCTTCAGAAATCTACAAAAACAGATGAGAGCCACACACATTTGTGGGCCTACAGAGTTTCCCTGCTACCCAGGGAGCCTGGCTTCCAGCAGCTCTGCCCCATTCATCACCTGCTTTCAATGGCCACCACCAAGCAGCCTCTGGCTAGAAGGCCAGGTAGGGTGCCGGGTGGTGTACAATGTTTGGGGGATTAGCAATCAAAAGCGAACGGAGGCTAGGGCTCTCTGTCCTGGCTCGCCATTCATTCCTAGCAGGGGAGGAGAACTCCAGCAGCGGCCAAGGTCATCGTCTCCAGCTCGGCAGGAGGTAACTGGGAGAGAACCCTGGGAACCATTCGTCTGCTTGGTGCTAATCGCAGGCTAGCAGGCTAGCAGCACAGCGGGTGTCTCACCCGCCAAACATTCATCTGTTTGTGCTCTTGGTAGCATGGCTGACAACAAGATAATGCCTTGCTTTTACTTTCCTCTCACTTTCCCCCTCTTTTCTCTCTTCTTTCTGTCTTTTGTTGATGTCTTTTGCTCTGTTCCAGCCTGATTCTCTGAGATTTGTTTCACTTTCTTTGAACTTAACTGTATGCTGAGTTAGCAGAACGATGAAGTGGTACAATAGTCTTTTTAGTCTGGCATAAGTTGGCCTCAAATTTTCATGGGAATGATGTCGGTGACAAGTATTGGGATACAAGGATAAAGGCCATTTGAGAATAGAAAGTAAAATGTCTTTCTCAAAAGTTTGTGTCAAGTTTCCATGGTTTCCAAAAAACTGTCTAAACTTCAGTTCCCTTTGTAATTTTGCCTTTGTGTGTGGATGGGAAATCATAATATGGGGAGCAGGCTTAAGACTGAAAAGAAAAGCAAACTTTTTCATTGGTTAGAGTTAGAAGCTTCACTTTGGGTTTGCCATCCATTTTCTCAATGTCATGTGACAGAATAGTGATTATACTCATCGTTTTAAGCTGATTTGGCATCCTGTGGTGCGAGACATTGGTCTGAGAAACCCTGATGGGACAGCTGGTTGTAGACTCACAGACTGTGGCAAGCACAGTGGCCCATGCATTCTCCAACATCGCATGCTACACAGATTAGCTTAACCCGCTAGGTCTGGGAAGGGGGAAGCGAGCAGCGGTGAGGTAACGATGATGTAAAATGAATCGCTGTCGCGTACCAGGCGTTCGGAGGCAAGAGAGCAGCCGTGCCCCGCCACCCCACCCTTCCACAAACACACCCCTGTTGGGATATTGGCAAGTTGTCATGACGACAGGGATGTTCAGCTGATGAAGTCTCGCTGAGCGCTGTCCAATCAGATCGTGGAGCTACAACCGCAGCGTGAACAGGGGAGGACGCAACGATTCCAGTTGCACAATGCTGAGAAAGGACAGGCGAAACCTTGGACCACCAGCGGGAAATTGGCAATCCGGGGGAGGCAGTCAATGGGCCGCCATGGTTCGAAAATACACAAACAGTGGGGGTCGTGGATACAGGGGCTGCCAGGTAGGGGGTCTCCATCATGTCTGATGCTTTTAGAGTCGTGATTCTTTTCTGCCATTAATACAAAGTATTAATGCATTATTTATTTTTACTGCCGGTATGCCATGTTCAACATTGCCATTAGCACGGTTAACATGATGTTTCAGGTTGTTGGATGGAGCTATCGGATTGCTTTAGGTGCACTTTAGCAAATTGGTAAATCACTCCTGCAGGTGGTTTTTACAAAATTTCCACAGCCACAAGAACCGTTTCAAAAAGCAAGGCAAATTTTGTGAAGGGGGGAAATGTCATGTAGCATTAACTTTAATGCAATTTTGTATTCATTTCACTGCGGGATGTGGACCAAGAGTAGAAGAGGCTAATATGCAGAAACTGCAGGTTGCAAAGTGGACGAAAAACTCTCCTGGTGTTAGTTTGATCCAGGCCTTTTATTTCAAACTGCGGGGAGGATTTTTCTTTCATTTTTTTCATTTCTTTTTCTTTTTTTGCTGGCAGACCAAAGGAGAAACTGAAGCTGTTTGTAGCTCTGTGAAAGATGGAGGGCTTGGTGGGGGCGCACTCTGGTTTTTTCCAAGCACTGCAGGTAGCCATTACGGACATCATCTCTTTAGCTTGTTATTCAAAAACCTGCAGAAACTAGAGCCGTTCACAAATAATATTGCTTTTCTTTGGAATATTGTCCTGTCCGTAAGATGGCAATAATTAGGATTTATTTTTTAGCAGTTCATTTGAGAACCAAACCTTATCTGCCCTCTCATTACCCCTCCCTCGCCCAGCTCCAGTCCCTCTATCGCAGAGTCTCTGTGGGACGCCATTTGACAGACTGACCCCCAGTAGTGCCTGTGTTTGACTCTTCAAACTTGAGAATTAAATGAAAGTTGTCAGCATGGCAAAAAGCACATTTATCAGCATAGTTGACTCTTTAAAATGTTCACTTTAGTTTAGCAGTTTTACAAATGACGGCTCAACAGCGTGATGCAGCGGGACAGTTTTGGGTTTTTTGTGTGGAAATGTCTGGGAAAGTGCTGGCATCTCATTTCTAAAGAACACTTGATGATGTAAAACTGGGAGAACTACAAAGTATTTCCTATTCATTGTTTTAAACTGCACAAGTTGCTTGTTTGAAAATTATGAAGTGGGTCCAATTAACTGTGGGTACAACTGTTGGTTAATTTTCCATGTGTGGCTTTTTCAGTCAGCAATGGTGGGACAAAGCAGTGGATACAACGGTTTCTTTTTTTTTCTTTGTTTTTGATAAATAGTAGGTTTTATTACATACTAATTTTGACTCAGCTCTTTTCTTGAGGAGAAAGTATAAAATCTTGTGTAACCAGAACCACATTTAGGGGAATTCAAAGTCAGAGGCTAAGAATGTTGGCTCTACTCAGATTAATGCCAGGCTTTAAGTAAAACAGAGGTTACATCACTTTTTCCTCCAGGCCACTATTTCTAATCCAGCCCAACCGAGTGGCCAAACCTTCACCTTCTACTATTCTTTATGGGGCCTGGTCTGTCCATTTAGAATGAGCTTTTGAAGCATTTTGGCCGAAGCAGACCCAGCCTCATAATGGGAAACTGGATCCAGGCAAAGATCTAAACTACAAACTGATTGCTGTACTATTATGCCATTTAAGATGATAATCAGCACTGCTAAAGGCATGGGGAAAACACTATTTACTTGTTTAACCTTCATGCAACCCCAAGCCAACTGCAATCCAAACAACTTGTTACTAAAATGGAGATAATGGGATCAACTGCAGATTGTGAACTCGAGCATTAACACAGCGACGGCTTCAAAAAAACTTCACAATGTCATCGATATTTTTATCAAAAGTTGCCCAGTATCATTGTTAATGCTTTCATTTAGAATAGAATAATCCTGTAGATAAATATGCAATATCATTTAGGCTTTATAATATCCAAGCTTAACATTTCCTATTAGCCTCCCTCTGTGCTCTAAAGCATCTTAGTGTGTGTCTCTGCTGAAAAAATAGTCAGTTACACATGAAACCAGCTGACCCAGTGAAATGTTGCTTATTCACGCTCACTTCCGAGTTGGAGGGAAGGGATTTTCCCATTGCTCTGGAATTACACACCACAAAAGTTCTGGAGAGTCTGCAGACAATGATGTCAGATTGTTGCGGGCCGAGAGGGCTTTTGGTCGGAAAGCCACTGAAGTGAGATGATTGCTGTTCTTGTGATGCAGATTAGCAACGTTTTAGTGACTGGGGTTAGATGTGGTGAACTCTGTGAGTCCTGTTTTCTTTCTGACCTTGAGGCCTGGGGAGATGTTAACAACTCTGTATTGTCTGAAAAGATTTATCGATTTATTTCAAATGTTATTAGTGTTTATTCGATTTTTGTTTTGGCTATTACAACTCTGTTTTTCAGAAGATCTCAAGTACCATAAAAGTTGGCTTGATTAAGTTGTCAAAGAAGCCACAAAGGCCCTTGGGAAACCCAAAGCAACCTGCTTGCAATTCATTTATGGCATCATGTAATTAACTGCTAATGTCTTCCACTAAATCACATTTTGAAACATCTCAAAAAAGACGAATAAAAAGCGAATGTTTCACAGGGTTGAAGTCAATTGCTAGAGACATATGTGTCAGTAAATGTCCTCTTGATGCTGATTGGACCACCCAGAGGTTGCCCATCTAAAGCCATGTGGTTTCCATTGAAGAAGTTCCACGACTGCGCCCCAAAGGCCGTTCCCCTGCACACCAACCCCACAGATCCAGATCCTGTGATCTGTGGCTGGGGTCCCCTTCTGCAAATTACTGTGTTTGAAAAGAACCCGAGCATGGACAAAAGAGAAACAAGGCCTTCAGACTGCTCGAGAGGAAACGTCATTCCCTACCAGTCAGCCTGCATTCTTCCCAAGAGTGAACCAGAAGTAGAACCAACCATCTGACGACAGCCATCCGGCAGACACTTCACGGCTCACTCAGACCCCAGGCTGGAAATTTCTCTGATGACCAAGTGAAGATGGGGGGAAGTGGTTGTGGAAATTAATTGCCTATCACTTGTCAGTGCAGTGCAGAAAAACAAGCTCTGTGCAACCGTCCTTCTGAAAATCTGTCAGCCAAGGACAATGAATGCATCCCTTTTCTTCCCCACCTTCCTACATCTGATTTAATAGAGAGAGACGTGAAGCACAGACAGAGCTGTGAGGGAGTGTACTGTAGCAATGTGGTCAGGTTGTAAACACACAGACATGAAGAGGAAGAGCAGGATTACAAACAGGTTTGATCTCCTTGGGGCTGTCCAGAACGGCTGACAGAGGAGGAGGGGAAAGTGTGGGGGGGGGGGAGCGCTGGAGCGGCGATTCGGGCTCCTTTTATTCACTTCTCGTCCATCAACTACTTCTTTCTTGCCGGCAGCGTTGTCATTTGGGCTGTCCAGATATAACTGAAAGTCCGGCATTAAAAGAAACACTACAATGAAGCGAGAGACAAGCAAACAGGCAGACAAATGTACCTGCAGGCTGAAGTCTTGGAAAACAGCTGAGGCCCACCAATTTGTTAACAGCACAATTTTCAATAGAGTCATAACATTGCTCCCCCCACCCATCCCAATCTCCCTCTGTTTCTCTTTCTCCATTGTTCATTATTTTAAAGCACAGAGAGAGAGGCTGCGTTAACTTCTTCATTCAGAATGGTCAGTGGCGAGACCAAACTGCCAAACAAATCAAATTAAATTCCTCTTTAACGCTTCCTTTCCAAATGAATCAAACACTTGTTTTAATTCCAGTGAAATTGACTTCCATTTATCTTTATCCATTTGTAGTATTATTCTCTTTGTTCATATCCTCATTGGTGTAGGAATGAGCAGAAATAGGCAGATCACGAGATAATGATGGTGGGCCTTTCTTCCGCTGATGAGGTCCAATGTGAGGATGACACGGTCTAAAGATGAACAATCATCCTCCGGAGCCAATTTAGACAGGAGAATTAAAGGTCTTACGTAGCTAAAGAGTGAATCACGTCCTCCGAGGTAATGTGTGACATCTAATATCATTTGTGGCTAAAAGGCAGAAATCGTCTAAAAAGAATAATTTTACATCTGCGGGAGAAATGTGACCCATCAGTTAAATCTTGTCTCCTTTAAAGAAGTTGTAAAGGGAAAAAAAGGATAATTCGGTGGTTTTATATAGTTTAACTCTATTTTCTTTATTGGCTGTGAATCACGTTTGCATTTTCAGCTCTCTGCAATACAAGTCTAAATGCTGTTCAGATATATTGACTAAAACATTTAATGATTTCAACTCACAGGTTCCTCAAAAAACATGCAAACTTTGATTTAATGTTCAATAATATTATATTAATTAGATCCCTAGACACAGCTCTTTAGATGTAACACAAGTCCAAATGGCTTCTGGTAATGTAACAGAAGGTATTTTATTTTACTAGTTCTGAGTCATGTGACTGTATGTGTTGCACATGCAGAGGGGAAATCTGGTTCTTATAAAAAATAAAAAAAAAGGAAAAAGAAAAATTGAGCTCGTGATAGGTTTATGTATGTAAGCGCAGCCGTGATGGATCTGCAAAGACAGAGGAGAAGGAAATGACAAACGATAATGTCCCGCCAGTCAGTGCAGACACACAAACTCGTGGAAATGTACACACAAACACATGGGCATACACACGCACACATCAAATGGAGCTGGAACATCTGCCATACACCGGACCAGTGGTTTAGTTAAAAGATGAGGAGGGGTCTGGTGAATGCTCTGCTATTCATTTATCTCGCATTGCTGCCCATTGGTTTTAACTATGGTTGGCTCTTTCAAGTTAGAAATAGGCATGCTTCAAAAACAGAGATGTCCTTTTTGGTTTTTTGCCATTGTTTCTGTTGGGACTTTGTGCACTGGGGCATGGGAGCAGGGGGGTATATATGTGTGTGTGTGTGTGTCTGCATGCGTGAAATCTTTCTTTCTGTGTGCCTCCCTGTTCCTCCATCTGTCTATTTGCATGTGTACACACACTTTTGTAATTGATGAGCATTTCTTTGTGTGCGTGTTAGCATGTGCTCTGCCATGTATGTGTAGAATCGCTCTGTCTTATTTTCCCAGCACAGCTGCAACAGGACTGGATTGATGTGTAACCCAAGCCGGCACTTTAAAGGGCGAGAGGCCTGGACAGACGTGGTCTTGCTAGTATACCAGATGGGGCTTTATGATGAAAAGAGCATAATCCCCATCCAGGCGTCACTTCCATCACTTGTGCTCCACAAAGCCATTCAATTTATTGCAAGAAATAATCTTTTTTTTCCAACAGTCCCAAACAGAGCAGAGGTTTTTTTTTTAAATGTTTCTCTTGCATTCACACTATTTCTGTCTTTATCTTCCCTTTCTCACATCCCTCTGTTTCTCTATCTTTTCATATCTCTCCCATCTCCCTCTTATTCCCCCTCTACCCACTCACCCTTTGCTCTTGAAGACTTGCAAATGTGGCATTAGCTAATATTCAGAGAGCCAGGCAAGCGATCCCTTTTTATCCGCCAGGGCTCTACTGATTGAGCTACAGTGTGCGCATTGGAAATGAGTGCAGCGCCGATGCTGGCAAGCCCCATGCCTCTGATTGGTATTCAATATACATGTGACTGCAGGACATACTAGTTTGGTTTTATGGGTTTACTTTAGCTTTTACTCTCCCTTGCTCATCTTGCTCTAACTCCAGCTATTAAAAATGTCTTTCTTTACCACTGCCACATACATAGGCGACAGCAAATCGGACAAAGGGGCAATTAATAGTCCAAGCCAGTCTTGTACCGTAAATGTGGCCAGTATTTTGTAGCAGGACTGTCAGACAGTCCACTAAATTTGGATTTATCTTCTCCCCTCACTGCTGAGTAAAAGGCTACATTTTTGCTCTTCATCTAGTGAAACTTTATTACAAAGCATAACACAGAATGTGGGTCTCTATTCCCCAGTGTATTTAATTCATGTTGCCCTCTCATTATTTCAGAAATAATTGTAATCATCACCCATAGTAATTGTTATTCACATGGCGCACTTTTGTAGACTTTCTGTTAATAGCATAGCTTAATATAGTAAACACAGTAACATAGTATTTAAAGAGCATATATTACATAATAATCAACTCCTTTTTTTTATTAGACTCTGCTAGAGGAGCTTTGCATGAGTCACTGCATAAAAATAATCCTTTTTTCACAAATAATGGGACTTGCTGTCATCCTTGGTCTGAAATAGGACAATGTAGGTCTTCTTCCTTCTTTTAATCCAACTGTCTTCTGATTGGCTGCCCCTCCTACACAAAAGATTTTAACAGCAGGTGGGTGGGGCTCCAGTGCTCCTGTAGAAAACCTGAGCAGTTTGAAGCCTGAGCTTTAAGCTGATGTTATTTGAAGCTTAAAGTTCACTTCACATTAAACCCATGTTTAATATGAATATCCACCTTTGTAACAGTGCATATATATTATATATGAACTTGGTGTTGACTCTCTCTGCAGTATAGTATCGCTTCCTGTTCCTTTTACAAACGGTACAGTGTAGCCCACTTAAATAAAAACTTAGATAATGGCTTATTTCATAGTTTTCATATGTTTTTTCTCCAAAGCACACTCTTTGGTGAATAACCTGCTAATTATATTCACAGTATTCATTTACTGTTTCTAGGGATTCGCTAACTTAGCTTAATTAGTAGTTGACTCGTTAGCAGCATGGCCTCTTTACCCGTCCCTCATGCACTTTCCTGCTTAGTGTGTCAAGTGTTTAGTTACTCCTTGGTCTCACATAGTTAATTATTATTAATCTCTGTCTCTCTTACATAGTATGTCTTTTGTGCTGCCCCCACCCCCAACGCCCAACCAGTCACAATTTGATCTTCCTGTTAAAAGGGAGTTTTTCCTTCCTATTGTTGCCAAGTGCTTGCTCAAAGGGGGTTGTTTCATTGTTGGGGGAATACGATGGAAAATTAGGAAAACCATAATGGGTCCACGAAGTGTGTGTCAGCAGTACCTCACTTTGTTAAATCACAAATTTCTTGTGGTTTTTTTTTTCTTACGTCATAATACATACTCAACAGATTTTCACTTATCCTTTCAATTGAATGTTTTCCTAATCCTAATTTTCCCCCACATACACAGGGGAACTGAAGATTTCTTTCTGTCTCAGTCTTACATCACACTTACAAAATGTATCAGGGAGTGGGCTTCCATTTACACGAGCTGTAGTGCGCACAAAAAATGACATGGCAGAAGTAGCACGACTCAAAGACAAGTTATCTATGATATCCTCTCTTATGCAGTGATGTACAGCAGAGCACCGGTGCATCAGTCGTGTGATTTCAAGGGACTTTTAATCACTTCAAAAAGGGAGGCATATGAGGGGTGGTGCATAAATACATAAATATAATCTATCTGCACGGAGCGTTGAGAAGCACGCTATCAGTAAAACTCAAGGAAACACTGGAGTCTGTCCCATGTGATGTTGCTGTATGATCGGAAAAGTTATCAGAAATCTTAATAAGATATTTATGTGATGAGAGCACAGCATGTCTTAGTTTTGTGGGCCAGCAGACTGTTGAACAAATGGATCTGTTTCCAGATCAAACTTCCTCTTGTACTCTAGGAGAGAGAAAAAGAGAACAGGGCGGTGTTGGTGGTGAGTCAATATTCCACTCCAGCCCAAGACACAATCTTTCCTCTCCTGCTCAAGTCTAAGGGCCTATCTGTTGGTTCTTTCTTGTGGGCCTTGTTCCAGATTTGCCTTGGCCCCGGTCCAGGTGTGGGAAGTGAAGTGTAAACAGTTTACAGATTGGCTGTGGCTGGGGAGGGCCGAGGGCTTTAGCTGGGAGGAATGTAACCTGAACACCACTTCACAGGGAAGCAACGCTGCAAGATGGAGCATTCGTGCATATTGTGTCGGGACCTAACAGGAAACTGACCGAGCAGTTCAAGGGAGAGTCGGCCGGTGAGAGTGGCTGCTGACGTCAGTGAACATGTGGGGGGGTTTCTGGCAGCAGTAAGGGGGCTGCCTGGCTTTTACCCCAAAAGCTATCTTGCTACAGCCAACATTTAGATTGATTGTAGCAAGTTGGGGGTTTTTTGCCATGCTTGATATTTTAGTGGAGAGTAGGAAGTAGAACAGGGTTACATAATTTCAAGATTTCAAAGCCTCATGCAGAAAAATCCCTTGATGTTGAATTTTTGTGATGAAACTTCCACCATAATAACTTTGGCCTCTTAGAAATGCAGGTTTGGGATCAATGTTGAGTTTAGTTAAACTTAATGCAAAACCTTGTGAAACATTTAGGCTGATTGTGGATCAAAGGAGTCCTCCTACATAGTACTGCGATTAGTGCTGGACTTCTGTAAAGTTGAGGGATTCAAAAGAGACAAAAAGCAACCTGTACAAACCTGAAACCGCTGTCACTACTGTGGGACAAGCAAATTTAATCCTACAGGTATCTCAGTCATGTCTTTTATTAACCTGTTCGTACACTGGAAACTACTCAAGAGTTATGGGTTACACTGAACAAAATGTCATATGTTGGTGAATGCACCTTGTGTGTTTCAGCACATCCGGCTTTAGGTGTGGATGCAGCAGTTCTGTCTGATTATCAGGCTAATAATAATGGATTTCATTTATATAGCGCTTTTCAGGACCCCTCAAAGCGCTTTACAATACCACTATTCATTCACTCTCACATTCACACACTGGTGAAGGCAAGCTACAGTTGTAGCTACAGCTGCCCTGGGGCAGACTGACAGAGGCGAGGCTGCCATATCACGCCATCGGCCCCTCTGGCCATCACCAGTAGGGGGTAGGTGAAGTGTCTTGTGTCAAGGACACAACGACCAAGACTGTCTGAGCCGGGGCTCGAACCGGCGACCTTCCAATTACAAGACGAACACCCAACTCTTGAGCGACGATCGCCCCACCACTAACCCTATTTTGTTTCACTTCATTCATTCAGTCTGACATGTGTTCATGTTGGGAGGGGAGTTCCTTTGATTTAACTCACCAGTGAGTCAAAATTTTAGACTTGTTTTTCTACAGGTTATCCTTGCAACAATTAGCGCAGACGTAACAGAGATCACGTCTCCATGTTCGCTGCCATTCTTCTATTGAGAGTTTTTGAGAATGTGCCTTGGCAGTGAAATAGAAAGATGACATCAATATCCAACAGATCTCTATCTCTGACAGTTAAAGTGCACCACACACTTGTAGCATCCACTTTAGGATGCTTTGTTTGTGCCATCCCTCTCTCTTTTTTCCCCCTTTTTGCTTCTTGGTGAAACTCTTTCTTTATAGACTGTCAGCTGTCAAACACTATAGACTCTATTAACACACATATGCATATGGATATGAATCTGCAGGATAGCAGAAACATGTTTTTTGATTGCATGCAGGGAAACAGTCAAGTTAATTTTAGTAGAATATTATTATTATGATTATTATTAGTAGTAGTAGTAAACTGAAAAAGGAAGTCTTGATATCAGTTTACTCCACAGCGAGCTTCAAAAGACTGGCTGTAGACTGGAGATGATAAACTGAGTGTCAAATGAGAAAAAATGTCCACATACATCACTATTAAGAGATTCCACTGAATTATATGTATAGAAAGCTAAAGGGATGACTTTGGCTATCAAATATTATCAAAAATAATTCGATCTTGTTTTGATATGGTTTAATTAATGACAAGGTGGTTGTAAATTTCAAAACTCATAGAAATAGTTTCTGTACAAACTGTCCTCAGATGATCGTACTTCATCGACTACATTTATTCTGTATGTTTATGCAAACACGCACACACACCAGTGTGTCAAGCATCATGCATGCTTAAAATCACCTGGTGTGTCATGATGTGGATGTGCCGTTTCTGTTGTCTGAGAATGAATGCGGCAGAGCCTGCTGTTGCTGTTGCACTAAACCTCAGCACAGGAAAATGAGGTGCTGGCAACAAAGAGCTTTGAGGAAGTAGACGCATATCTCCAAGGACACATACCACCCAGCAGATCAAAGGACCTAGAGGACGCGTTTGATGGGGAAACCACACTGGTTTTCAAAGCATTGTAGTCCTGAATCTCACTAGCTCGCCAAGGCCCATGATAGAAATTCTAATACGTCCGCCTGTCAGTTAATTGAAGCCCCATTCTGTCCCTCGGGGGAAAGCAGTCTGGTCTTTGGAGAGTATCTTTGTCCTGCTGCATGGCCATCATTAATTATTATTCCTCGATCACCTCCTCAATGACACAGTTTATTGTTTGAGTGTGGTTTTTTTCTGTCTTGTCACCATTCTCTTGTCTTGGGAGAAAACACTGATGTTTGACAGAGAAAAAGATCACAGCTATCCACATATTCACTCATATCATATCAGCCTACCTTTGGGGAAGTTGTGTGTTTGCTGAGGAGATGCTTGGTTGTCAGTGTTGTAACATTTGATCATGGGAAAGCGGGGGGGATTCGGAGTCTGTATCATTGTTAGTCTGCATGAAAGCAGAATATATGGTAGAGGACATGAGAAGGACATGAGAAGAAAATCAGCTAGAAGTTTGAAAGTCACTGTATTTAGCAAAGCGATTTTTCTTTTTTGTGTGTGCATATTTTACTCTCGATAGAAGAATAGATACTTGCTTCCAAAGAGCAGCCCTGTCAGTCTAAAGACATGTCCCTTCTTCTGCACAGACAAGCAATGTTCCAGACAGTCAGGAAGTCAGCCCTGCCTGTGTGCACAGTTCTTAGCGAGGAGGAAGTGATGAGCGATGGCAGCCAATCTGAGCTCATCCCCGTCTCGACATCTGGCAGATGTGCTGTGTGGTGTAAAGTATACATTTGATCTTATCAGAATATACTCGTCTAAGGATATCATGCTATCAAGATTAGGGTTATCTTGTCCAGAACTGTGTTTGACAACCACAAACCATGTATGTTTTTCAGCTTGACGTGGATGCGCTCCTAGTGAGCGGGGATGACGATGCGTTCTGCTGACAGTACTGACAAATTATCTCTCATAACATTGACGAATGGTATTAAGTTGCAATGATATCATAGCATTTCTGCAGCTGTGTCAGCCTGGAGCTCTCGCAGGATGCTCTGTATACATATATATATATATATATATAAATTATATATATGTATGACACTCCAGCTATAGACGCTGGCTCTCGCTTTGGGGGTCTAAAGAGCACTTGGAACTCTTGATCAGATCACCGTGGTTTATTGCTATGGCACACAGTGTTTCTATAGTTTCCCTCTTTGTCTTTGTGACCTCCTATCTCCAGACCAAATGACCAGTTAGGGCCTTGAAAGGGAAATTGCATGCATTCCTCCATAATCGTAAGAGGTATTTACATATGCTCACTAAATAATTATGTGGTCCAGCTGGGAGCATCCAATGAATTTTTCACAAAAGCACTTTCTGTTATTTACATTCCTAAAATGTAATGTGGTTTACTTATGCAGCTGGACGGGCCAAATCAAAGCATTCGTTCCCTGGGACCAAGTGCAGGCAGAAGGAGAGGGAGAAAGAAAAAGAGAGAGAGAGACAGGAGGGGGGCTGAGGAGAAAAAGTTCAAAGCGTGCAAGGTCAAGCTTGAGGGTCATTCTCTCAGTGCCTTTTCACAGCCTGCGTGAATACATAACCAGCAATTGACTTTCTAATCGGGAGGGACCTCATAAAATATGCGGTTTAACAATAACGATTATCATGGGCCCTTTTTTGTTTCCACCTTGTGTGTTAGTCTAGAAGCATCTAAAGTGAGCTGGATATGAAATAATGATGGAGCAACTGCTGGTGCTGGATTCCTTTTGGCTGCATGTAACGCTCCCGAAATACAAAATGACAGCCGACCATTTCCCTCTTGCCCGCATTCATAAAAGCCTCTCCCTTCTGGATTTTTCCTCTGATTGGATCAAAGCTTTGACCTGTGTTTCCAGGTGGCCTTTCCTGATCCCACTGGTGCCTCCAGAGTGGAGACCTTTGCGGGGGCACCTGGGAATTACCTGATCGGCGGCGTAGTCGGCGGCTGTCACCAAGCTCTTGTCTGTTTGATGTCACCTCTGACACCAGCCTCTGTAGCGATCACCGGGGAGATCTGACGCCCTTGCTGGGCTGTGAATAATAGAATACATCTACCTGTCTCAGACCACCATTGTCACCTGTGCTCTCCTATGATGAAATGTTCCCATGCTTACCTCCGTGGGTGATGTGTTCTTCCTGTCCGTTTCAGGGTACAAAGCGAGGTGATGGTGGCGAGCCATGGGAAGGATGTCAACAAGGTGGCTTAGCTAGCAGTGCCCAGTGTTCCCATAACGGCCAAGGAGTGCCTGAAGAGGAGAGTGGAGAGTCAAACATGGCAAAGGATGACAACGGAGAACCGGGGGAATGGAGGACTTCGCTCTCTGAGCAGACTCAGTGGACTTCAGTCAACAGTGAGAGACACCAAGTGATGTTCAGTGTGCTCTCCTTTCCCATTTGTTCAATCTCCAAACTCCCCCACCAACATGAAACTCATCACAAATTTGTGTTTGCATTTTTTAGTGTAAGCATTTGGCTCTTTTTTTGTCTTAAATGTTTTTTTCCCTCTTTTCTGAACAAGTGTCTGTGTTTTTATTTCATAGTATTCCACAACAGTCTCCTTTCCATGAACCGTTTGCTTCCAATCACCTGTAATCAATGACAGCTCCCCCGTTTCATCCTCTGGCCTGTCAGGCTTACCCCAACAAGACTGTGTAAGAGGTCAACACTTTAACATGTGAATCTGTGAGGTTGTTGAGGGTCGACAAGTGCCGATGCAAGTATGGATAAACGAACAGATAGACGGATGGATGAGGATGTGGTGTTTATAGTGGGTGATCGAGCAGCCGTGAGAAAGCTAGAGCTGCGGTTTGGCCTGACCTGTTGCTGTTTCGGAAGAGTCTGTCACTCTTCACATTAACTGACCAAAGGCAGCGCTCCTGCCAGTTGGCTGACGAGGGGATGTTTGATTTTTCTGAGATTGCGTCAAAATAAGGCGAATTTAGGAAGGGTTTTCCCCCAGCTCGTGATATCGGTCAGTACAAATATGCCACAGATGCACGTACAGTAAATCAGCACACAGGAAGTAATATTCATGGTAGTGTGGCTGCGGTGGTTTTCATCAAAGCCACTGTCCTCATGGAGCACACGTGTGTGTCAGGCATCATCTGCTGTGGATTAGCGAGGTCTGGGAATGTCTGTGGGTTGATCTGGCCCCCATCATTTTGTCACCATATGTCACTTGTTATACCCTTTCTAATAAATTTGACATATTTTGTACCGTATGTATAACCCGCCACATATGGATTTCAGCTTGTTTGCAAATTCTTTCTGCATAACATTCTGAACTTTATATGCACATCGCTGTCAACATTAAGCTCAATGTCAGCATTTAAAAACGGGATTCAGCAGTCTACTGTCAGGGCAGAGGAGCATTCACAGTGAAGGTGCCGTACAATGCATCAGGGCTTCCTCACTTCTGTGCTTTTTCTTTCTTTACAAAATTGTCTTTCTCTCCACCACCCGTTTTTTCCATTTAATTTTCTGTCCTAACCTTCCTTCTGCTCATTCTAGCTATCTCTCCTTCTCCCTCCTTCTACCCCCTCTTCCTAGCCTCTCTCTAAGCTGTTTGGAGATACATTCCTCATTCCTTGAATGCACACAGAAATGCTGGGTGCCCTGGCGTCAGCACTTCTTAAAATGGGCTGCTGCCACTGCTGCTCCAGCTCAAGAGAGAGAGAGAGTGAGATGAGAGCAAAAGGAAAATCCAGTAAATCGGCCAAACTCAGGAAAGTACTTTCATTAAAACAAGTTTCTTTGAGAAGGTGGAGGTTGATATGGAACAGCCTTATCAGAAGTGATCAGGCTGCAAAGGGCTACAAGCTTTAGAAAATAAGGATGCATTTCATGTGTACACATATGCAAGGTGGAGACTTTATTTGGCTGCAGGAATCTGCATCACTGAGCTGAGTAGTAAGCGCCTGTCTCAACTCTGTATTTCTCTGCTTGTTACCAGTTTCACTGAGAAACAGTTTCAGTCTGTGTGTGAACTGTGTGTGTGTGTGTGTGTGTGTGTGTGTGTGTGTGTGTGTGTGTGTGTGTGTGTGTGTGTGTGTGTCTACCACCTGCTAAGCCATTATCCCTATAGATCTCCTATTATCCAGTCCACACACGATGAGATTTATTTCTCACCCTGGTCAGTCTCCATGAGAGGTAATTACTAAGCAAGGAAACACGGGACTTCCTGGAAGAAGCTTATCAGAATCCAGACACCATCCACTTTCTTAAATGTGACTGCCAAGCTAGGACTGATAACACAGAGCTACACTATCCCTCTCTTTTTACATATTAACCACAGTGTCCTTCTTTTTCTTTTCTGGCTTTTTTTTATGCCATGATTAATAATTTTGGATTAACTGGGTAATGTGAAAGATGAAGCTGGGGTAATTCTGTTCTTTTCATTTCTCTTGAATACTAGTAATTATCTTAGCATCACATCATCTAACAGTGCTGTAGAGTTTTAGCAGTTTTAAACAACAGAACCAGGCTCAGGGAGGGGCCAGGTTTCTTCCTGAGTCTTTCCTTCTCAGTGTTGCCAGGTGGTCCTAGGAGGTCGTCTGACTGTTTGATTGTTGGGATTTTCTCTGTATTATTGGTATAAGATTGAACTAAATTGAATTGAACCTGATGAATGGTATCCAGTCAACAAGACACACCAGTCAGTCAGATTTAAAGAATATTTGTGGTTTATTGCAGCATACGTCTTTTCACAGTGTTGACCATCCTGATCGCTGGGGGGAAATGTGTATTCCGCAATCAGTTGGCAAGAGGTGGCAAGATTTTGCTGGCAATCACTAGCATGGAACTGGGCAAAAAGAGGTACACACACACCTCCCTGTGATTGAAATAGGTAGTCATCTTATTACAATTTAAACCTGTAAAAATTTAGCTCTGTATAGTCTAAGGAGCTTGGAAAGAAAAGCAGCTGGACTTCGGTAAGTTGAAGACATTTCACCTTTCATCCGAGAAGCTTCTTCAGTTTTAAGGTCAAAGGTGGAGCTCCTTAGACTGCGATGACCTGGATGACTGAGAACCTTGACAGACTTAGCTCTGTATAGTTATAAAAATGAAGAAACTGGTCATACAAACTAAAACGTGCTTATAGTCATTTTCTGGCTTATGTGTCAGATTGTAAATATGTGTATTCATGCCAGTGAGGCAGACATTTTAACATGAGAGTCTCTGGGGGTTGACTCGCTTATGGAGCCAACCACAGGTGGCTAATCAATGAGCTGCTTTTTTCGCTTCGGTCTTGGCTCCAGGGTCTTTACCTTACAGTATAAAGCACATTGTTGTGATTTGTAGCTATACGAATAAAACTGAATTGAACTGAGTTGAATCTTTCACTCTTGCCACGTAGTTATAATTCACACAGTACATCACTAAAACGACAAAAACACAGCCTTTAATAAACTAAAAGTATTTGTTAATACGCAAGCCAGAAGTCTCTCTACTTATTTCACCATAGGGCAGAAGCATCAGGCCTTCTGTTTTGCCTCTCTTCTTGAATCTGTTTCAGCACTTTGTTATCTGATAACTCCCTTGGGATGTACATTATCACCTAACAGACTGAAACTAGGAAGAAATTTATCAATCAATATCATGCTGTGGTTTTGGTAATCCCTGGCTATGTGTAATAGGTTGCTGAAATCCACTTTTTAACACGCTGACTCAGTCAGTCGAACAGACCCACCAGGCTCTTTCTGCTGCTCCTCCCTCTGCTCTGCCCTTGATCAACCCAGGGTGGAGAATGCACATGGGGACCACCCTTAGATTAAAGGAACCTATTGCTCCCTTGATCAGTGGGAATGAACTCTAAACATACTCAAACACACAGAGAGAACAACATATGTGCGTGATTACATGTACACAAAACACGATGGAATGTCATATGGCAGTATAATATCAACTGAATTTGATGACACACTCTTCACCGAGTATGTATATACATGTGCATAAAGTCACAGTTAGATGCTCATATTTCAAGGAGAGACGCCATGAAAACGTAAAATAGGAGACAGAGACGAGCACAGAGTGGGTTCCCTCATTAAAGTCAGTTGCAAACTATGGTGTGGTGTGCGCTGGTTTCACAGGCCGCTGATTTTAGCTGGGTGTAAGCTGGGTGTAAGCTGAAACCTTGATGTTGTGATGCTGCTGTCGTCAGAGGGCTGCAATGTGTCAGCCAGATGAGGTTTGCCATTAAGTCCCTATCACCATGTACAGTACAACTCCCAAAAGACCTTCTGAGCAGTCTCCTGTCAATCTGTCTCTGCTTTCTCCTCCTCGCTCCCTCTCTTGGTTGTTGCCATGGGGTGCGGTAGTGCAATGGCGGGCATCTGAAGGCTGGTGCAGAGAGACGTGGGGTTAAAGATGGAACGGCAAGAGAAAGGGGAACGGGCCAGGCGAGAAAGATAAGGATGAAGGGCAGGGAGAAGGGACAGAAAATAAGATGGAGACTGAGAGAGATGAGAAGAAGGAAAAGGGGGTAAGGAAAACCAAAGAGAGGGGATGGTGGGTGTTTCTCCTTTTATTTTTGCTTCCTTAGAAAATAGCTTTGGACTCTGTGCTTGGCTGATAGCACTGCTACTGGCACACGAACACACATAACACATGCATACACAAACACAAACTCCTTTTGCTTGTTCTGCATGGCAATCACCATGGTAACCCAATGTACAGAACACAATCGGGCTGGGATATTTTTAAGTTTCAAAGGAATGGAAACAACAATAGGGATGACAAAGGGAGGAAAAGATGAGAACTACAGAGAATGAGAGAGCGAGGGAGAGAGAGAATGAGGGTTAAGCCAATCTAAGTGCAAGCAGATGGATACACGAGTGTGTGTTAGGGTGTGTGCGTGTCCAAGGTCACAGCCCAGAACCATCTGCATAGCAAAAGGCGAGAATAAGAGATGGTGAATAACAGGCAGTGCGTAAACACGTTACAATGTCAATGCAGGCAAATTACAATCTAATTTACCAAACAAAGAAAAGTAAACAAAGAATTTCTGCATAGCATCAAAAAAAAACCTTTATTAATGGTGCCTGCAGCAGAGTGAACTGCAGGTAGTGCTAGCTTTGTTATATTGTACTGTTGTATGTATTGTCTGGCGTCTCAGTTGTTCAACACTGTGCTGTACTGTGAGACCAGACTGACCCTGTAGCACCAACTGTGTCATACTTGTCAATAGGATTTCCTTAACATTAATCTTAACCCTCTTGTATGTCTTTGTGTGTTTAAGATAAACAAATTGTGTTTTTTTTAATTGTCAGAAGTTTCATAAACACTTCAGTAGAATTTTCTGACTGTTATTTCATAGTTTAGGCTTTACAGGGTTAATACATGAGGTAGCATCAGGGATCACGTTAGCTGATTGAGGGATTTCTAAAGTAACCAACCTGCATTTTGCCATACACAGTATAAAATCTGTACATAGCCACCATGACTTTAGCCAATGCGCATTATCCTTCTTTTGACACTGAAAAGGCTGAACAATTTATTTACTATGAACCAAAATGAGTGACTGAGACTATAAATGCATCAGGAAATTGTTTACAAAGGTCAGAAGTAGAAGTCTTAAAGCACTTTTACACAAGCCTTACTCTTCAGATACAAACTACTCCCGCCTTTTACTGTGTGTGGCTTTTACTGGCAACAATGGATATTCTATCTGTCTGTCTCTTTTTGCCTAGTGGGAGGCGACCCGTCTTCGTCGTGGTCTGACTCGGAGCGATGGCGGTCATTCTCAGACAGGCTGGAGAAGGTCGACAAATTGTTGCTATCTAATAAAGTTAACGCAGACAGATTGTTAACACGCTACAATCAATCTGAATCAGTCCGCACTGATGAGCGCAACTAAACTGCAACGATTTAAAAGACTTTTTTTCTCTTTTCTTTGTATACAGGGAAGAATAAGGGTGGTAGGACACATGCTCGTACTCTTGTGCGTGTGTGTGTTTTATGGGTGTATTTATGTATGTGTGTTCTCCCCAACAAGAATTCATCCCTCCTGTCCAGCTGTAGATTTAGCAAGGACAGCTGAGTTCGTTTCAGAAGTTGAAGCAGGTCACAGGTCAGACACTGGAGTAGGTGGCCTCTTGTAGTCAGACCACCATCCAACAGTTGCCAAATAAATCAGTCTTGCTGAGTAGTTTGGCGAGCTTGACATACCTCCCTCCCTCGCACTCTCTCTTTCTGTCTGTCTTCTTCATGCCCTCTTTCTTTTACACACACACATGCACGCACACTTATATCCAAACTAACAGCAGTAAATAAAGCCACATCTGTCCTAGCCGTCCCCACTGGACATAAACGACACAGCCACCTTGAAAATCCTTTCCCTTCACCGATGCTCACATTGACTTCTCAGCATCGGTCCGGCGTCGTTTTCTTCTTGTTTTTGCCTTTTAAATTTCTTATGGCAAGATGAATCAAGATAGTGTATTTATTTGTACGTCAATGTACATATCAGAATGTAATCGAGCTGCTCTGACTTGTACGGGGGGGCTTTGTGCACCACTCGTATTGGCTGATATACTTGTACAAGTATGTAAGTATGCATGCATGCAAATATGTGCACACGTGCTTTACACAGTTCAACTGCCGCCACCAGCACTTAGATCAGACTGCACTGCGTTCAAACTTGCACTGACGTAATGCTTTCCTCATCTATGTGCAGCTGTTCATCACACGTATCGAGGTGCAATGTTGATTTAGAGAATAGAGGAACAATGGGTAGGACCACAGAGGCATGGCTAATGGGAGTTTGACGATCTAGATAGTCTGCAATAGCCTTAAACAGCATCTTCTGTCTAATCCACAGCTAGAGTTTGCATCAAGTCAGACTTTTTAGTTATTCTATGTTTATCCCTAAAGATGTTTTTGACACATATTCTGAAATAAGATTTCTTCAGTGGGAGTATAATTTACAGTGTGACTAGCACAGTTTGTGATGAGCCAGTCTCAGACCATCTGTCAGGTAGGTTTAGGTGTGCTTCTCTGGTCTGGATTCAGATTCAGTAAGGATTTTTTTAGGTGAAGCCCTTCCAGATTTAATGGGCTGTCAAACCAAATATGGAGCAGTAAATGTATTTACTCATCCTCATGAAATAGATGAAGCTGGAACCTTGGTGGCCCAGAAAAACCCTTTTCTCTTGAGACCTATTGATCTTCTTCTTAATTTGGAACAGTTTTGGTTATTAAGTGATTTCTGTATTTGTGACTTTTCTCGTGTTGAACTTGGCTTAGCTCATTTGCAAAGGATGATGTGATATCATTCAGTGCATCAGTCAGGACAGAGTGAAATTTGAGTAAACATCTGATGACAGTTGTGGCCTGTTTGCTAATGTTGCCAGCACTATCAATCACATGTAACCAAATCACACAGCCCTCACGAGTCAAATCAGAGAAGTTTGGGAATGTAAAAGTCTCAAACAGGAACAGACAACCAGTTACTCTTATTTCAACATCTACAGTCAAATTAAAATCACTAATAAAGCAAAGGGAGAACATCCAGACCGCACACAGAAATGTCCCCGGTAACTAAGAGGTTCAAAAAGAGAACCTTTGGCTGTGAGATGACACTAACCAATCCAGCAGACCACTTCTTAGGTTTAAAGTTGGCCACTTGCAACCAGAGATTGGGAAACTATCAGTAATTTAGGATAATAATAAAAATAATAACATGACTCCTCCAACCTAAATCTTCGACTCAACAATAAGTAGAGCATGAAACAATGAGACGATAAAAAAAAAAGAGGAAAACTAAAATTACTTGATGGACGGAAAACATGCAAAAAACTGTCTGCAATTCCAGCAAAGAAGAAAGTCTATAGAGAAACATCCTTGTTATCATATGTCATATGAAGTATATATTGGAGTATCTGCTGAGGTGCATCGCAGCCTAGCGTTGTCATCTTACAGGCTCGCATTAAAGTTGATGTCTCAAACATGTTTATTAGATCCATCTTGCAACTTTTGTTTGCAGATTTTGGATTGCTGAAATCTCAGAATGTGTAGGTGCGTTATATACTAATCTAGGTTTTAAAAGTTGTGAATTTTTGGCAGTCAGTATGCTTTGAACAACGTGTTTGTTGAATGGTATCTTCCTGTCCAGCAACAAATATTCCCAGATTGGGTGAGAACTTGTGTGAGTATAACATGTGATGAGTTTTGTAACTTTGTAAAACAGTCAAACAAGTCAAACACTCTTACTTTACTCAGTGATAGAACTGAGCATATAAACTAATCTAACATTAGAAATGCCCTCAAAAACTACATTTTACACAAGATAATAAAAAGTGCCAGAGTGAAAATAGCAATGCATACATGCAAACTGCAGTTCACGAGAACCTGTAAGCAGCTTAGTGTCCACTCATGTGCCCTCATGATGCACTTAAGTTGATGACTCCTTCTGGAGATCGGGGTCGTAATGACAGAAACAAGACACAGAAGTCCTCATAGGTCTTCAGGTCTTCACAGGATCAAGCCAATGACTTCTATCAGGGTCGTGTTTTGTGGTAATGATACAAACTGGAGACGACAGACCGGCGTTGTGTGCCGCTGCAGATAGGGCAGGTTGAGCTCCGTGTGTGTATGAGTTTCACCATGACAATATGCCTCAAAAGATAATTTGATGATCTGTGTGTTTTGCTGCCAGGTTATCCCACCACCTCCACCATCTCCTCCCAACCCCTCCTACTCTGATTCCTTTACAGCCGCAGTAACTTATTAATTTCTGTCAGCTGGTTTTCCCTGCCATTTAGAGATACTACCAAATCACATTATGTCTGTCATGGATTATGTGTACAGGCAATACATCTCCTTGAAGAAGAAAGGAGGGAAAAAAAAGATCAAAGATGTTCTTACAATCACCTCTAAGTGGATACAGGAGGTGGAAGTGTTTTCATGCATGTGCGTGTTGCAGCCCACGTGTTTTATGGGGAATGCAGATAGTCGACAGAAAGGCTTTACATTTTGCTGACTACATACATCAATTTTCTTCATTTATTATAAACTTTGAGGAATATTAATCATCGGCCAGGGATTGTGTTGAGTGCAGTTTGGAATACTTAAGGGTCACTCATGCAAGAGCTGCTGAAGGAATGAAATAAGAGATGCTCATCTCGTGTTATACCCAAGTGAGTCAAATAATAACAACAGAATCTGAGAGGCCACAGAGCCATATTCCCATATTTACCCATATTTGGGTGTGTTTGTGTGTGTGTGTGTGTGTGTGTGTGTGTGTGTGTGTGGTAGAGGATTTGAAGCTGTCACTTTGTAATTACCTCAGCAAATACAGGCTTGGAGAGAGTTGACTGAAGTCTTCCAGTTGGACAGCCCTGGGAGAAAATGAGAAGTGACAGGCCACATAACACAGCGTGGGACGTAAATAACTTTTACCCCCCTTTCTCTCTCTTCCTCGCTCTCTCTTCGTCATAGAAACATGGATGATACTTCAAGGATTTTGAAAGAGAGAGAGAGGGAGAGAGAGGGAGAGATGAGCCGAAATGAGAGAATATCCCTCTCTTTCATCTTTTGAAAAAATCTCTGACATCCTCTCTCACTTGCTTTGATGAAAGTCTTTGGGTTTTTTTTTTTGGTGTTTTATCCTCTTACATGAGGTGTATGTATTATAGCCTGCGTGCTCCAGTGTGTGACGCATTCACACACACACATGCACGCAAACACACACGCATTCACACTGGCACGCACCGATATCATTCTCTCACCAGAATGTGTGTAGGTGTCATGAGGAATTGTGTTTTGTGTACGCATGTGTGCGCGTGTGTTTGAAGGACTTTTCTCAGAGCCTGTCGGCATTGGAGGGCCTGAATTTTTCATTCGGCGTCCTCGTCAAGTACAAAAAGTCCAGGGTTTTGTGTTCTACCCAGCAGCCACTTGCCTTTATTTCTGTTGTCCAGGACTTCCTTTACTGTCCTGTGTTCTTTAAGCTCCAGGCAGGTTGTTACTGAGACAGAAACACTGTTGTTACAGCGCATGCATGTGTATCAATCAGTGCCGTGTATGTGTCAGTGTGTGTCCTGCATTGATCACTGAAGAAGCACTTCCACATTGGCAAAGACTGATGATATGTCTGCGAGCAACTTCAACCCCCGTATATGTACATTGACAGTATACACACACACACACACACACACATATTCACACAAATGCATAGTATACATCCTTTTATGCTTTACCATCCTGCTTCTGGCTCTTTATCATCAGTGTCTTTCTGCTGTTTCTTTCTTCTCTCCCGCCCTCTTTGCACCTCCACCACTCTGCCTGGCTCTAGTCCAGCTATAGATTGTTAATTGCGGTTTGTACGTGATGCAGGGTCTCGCCTCCAAATACTACAGCGGTGTTCTTTGGCAGACATCAAAGTGTCGGTGTTTCATTCCATGGGGATTAGTGATGGTAGTGTGTGATAATGCCCCTGCCTGCTCGCTGAATTAAATGCCCATGGCTGGGTGCAGGTACCAGGAATCTAATGAACACGCAGTCTTACAGGCAGTCATACACACTACGTACGCTAAAACAATGGGAGAAACACGCAGTTTAGGCAGACACACATGGTAAAACCACTGTGAGAATCAGAGCCTCATTACGGAAAAATACATACATTAAACTGTGAACTAAACATCACGTCTTCCATCTGACGGGGAAAAAAGCTTTTTATTAGCCAATCTGTCCACAAAGATCCACAGTACATGTCCTTCACTCATCTCTCATCTTTCACCCTGTGGCAAACTGGATTTTTAAACGTCTCATTTTTGATCATTCCCCCATACTCATATTCGACTGGTTTTCTCTCTCACTGTCTGTTTTTCTCATCCTCTTTCTCTCTTTCTCACCAGCAAAGTTAATAAAAAAAAAAAGAATTAGTAATAACACAACAAGATAGATAAAAAGCGCAGTCTCTATAGCAACTCTCGCCATGATTTGTACAAAGGACAAATGACAAGTGTTTAAAGGGCTGCGGGGCGTTTTAATGTTCAGTTTATGTTTTCTCTCGTCGACTAAGAAGGTCTCGGGAGACCGCAGGAAAAACAGCCATGAAAGAGAAATTACAGAGACAGACCGAGGGAGAGGCCGAGGGAGGGAGAGTGATAGAAATACGTCCTTGGTGATCAATGCATGTGCTATTGTCTGTTCTGTTTCTTTGCCTGCAAGGACGAAAGCAGAGGAGAGGAGGCAAGTGATGCATACGAACAGGGTTTTAAGGGGCTTATAATAAATTCCTGACCAGACCACAAAAAGAAGTAACTGCACTGCTGCTAGTGTTTAGGTGTGTCTCTGTGTCAGGACATGTTTCATACTGTATGTATGAAAATGTTGCTAGACTTTGTCGCTGCTATTCAGGTCTTTTAATTGAATTGACAACCACACTCACAGGAGATTTAACAGGCGACTCACAGGTAAACCATGCAAGTACCAGGCTGGAACCCCTTTTGTATTTGGAATCTCCTGCTCCACAACATCCCAAAATATCTGGGGAGGTCCTTTGAGCACTATGAACTCATAGTCATGTTCAATTAACCAGTTTGAGATGAAGGGTACACAGTGATCGTGAAGGGATGGACATGGTCGGCAACAGTATTCAGGTAGGTTGTGGAGTTTCAGCAATACTCAGTTGCTACTAAGGGGCCCAAAATGAGCGAAGAAAATATCCCTGACGCCATTGCAACACCACTAAATACACTCGTGAGAGTGGACCAGGAGTTTTGATATTCTGTTTTCTAATTTTGGTGAGCGTGTGAGGATAGTAGCCTCAGTCTCATGTTCTTAGCTGAAAAGGTTTTATGTGTTGTGCATTCAGAGATGCTCTTACTACCTTGGTTGTAAAGAGTGGTTATTTGAGTTACCATTGGTTTCCTATCAGCTCAAAGCAGTGTGGCCATTCTCCTTGAACCTTTGACATCGAGAAGGCTCTTGTGTCCAGAGAACTGCTGCTCACTTGATATTTTTGCTTAATGGGACGATTCTCCAAAAGAGGGAAACCTTAGAAATAGTCATGTGGGAAAAATCCCAGTAGCTCAACTAGGCCAAAATTTCTTAATTCACATTTCTCCCATAATCTGATGCTCAGTTTGAACTTGAGCAGGTCATCTTGACCAGTGGTCCCCAACCTTTTTTGCGCCACGGACTGGTTTATGTCCGACAATATTTTCAGGCCAGGCTTTAAGGTGTCGCGGATAAACACAACAAAATAAAACCAGTACCACTACCAAACAAACCAAACCAAAAATAAATAAATTCATTCATAACAAACGGGAAAAGATGCAGGGAAACAGAGTTAATGATAAAAACGATAAAAATAACGATAAAAGCGATAAAAACCCTGAAAACCATAAATTTCACACCTCTGGCAGCCCGGTACCAAGCGACTCACGGACCATGGCCCGGGGGGTGGGGGCCGCTGATCTTTACTATGTCTACATTCCTAAATGCCATAAGATTAGCTGATTAGCCAATAATGGGCAGCAGAACAGGTATATAATAAATAAATACTTTCAGGATCTGTAAAAAAAATCATAACATAATGGTAAAAAAAATTGCAATTCTATAATGTCTAATTTGCCATAGTTGTAGTACAAAAAATTAATTAGCTGATTTTGGCAGGGTCATGTATGAGACACACACCAATATTCATGAAGTGAGCCAAATAATAACTGACAATGAGCTGATGAAGAAGAAAGAAATATGAGCACTTCCTGATTAGTTTAAATTCAACCTCCATGCTGCTGAAATTTGCCTGGAAGACAAATTAACAATAATTTGTCATAAATACTTCTTAGTTTGGTGTTCAATTTCAGCTTTAACCTGCTGTACCTGCTGTAGTTGTGTTATTATCAGTATTAGATACTCATGTTTGGTGTTATAGTTTAGTTCATGTCAGACATTAGTACCTATATATCACCCTATGTCAGAATTTGCAGTAGGTGTATTGCAGTTTTATACAGAAATGTATAGTAGAGCCAAATTATTCCCTGAAAAATAGATAAATAAATAAAAATAAGCCCCGAGCCCTAAAGGCTAAGATGGAGTTGGTGTGAAAGTGTAAACTGCATCACTTATGTGATTATTTCTGTTCTTCACGGGTTTTAAAATGCGTGTTTCTTACTGACAACACTTTAATCCTCTCCTCTGTTTATTATTGTGACATCCTCATCAGCAGTCTGACATGCTTCTTCAGTGTACAGGCTGTCATTCACACTTGCTTTCTGCTTTCCTCACACTGTAAATATCTGTAAATATACTATAGATATGTGTTGAGGTTCGAGACCAAAGAAAAAGAGGCAGACAGACAAATAGACAGAGACAGAAACACCTCAACAGGACAGAAAAATGACCTTTATTTGTCCTTATGAACTGGTTTAACAGCACGTGGTGGTAAAAGAAAGAAAGGCACAGATAAGGATGGCAACAACAAGGGGAAGAGGGGAGTCTGCGCCAGATAGTGAAAGAGGCAAAGATAAAAAAAAAAAGGGCATGCCGGAAAAAGAAAACACACCAAAAAATGAGAGAGAGAGAGCCTTAGCAGCCAGACAAACAGCTCTCTCCACCTTTAATCACCTCCTGCAGGTCAGCTTCTGCCTCGCCTTGACTTGCCACAATCTTCCAACTAACACTGAGCCAAGCCATCAAACAGCTATCTCTTCTTTTGCCTCCCCTTCTCTCTTTTCTCTTCTTTCTCTTTACACAGACAGAAAAGCAGAAAAGACCTTGATGTTTTTCCAATAATTGGCAGCAGAGGTTGACTTTTTTCCCTCTACTCCCCTCCCTCTTTTTCTGTTTATCTTTTTCTTCTGTTTTTTTTGCTCTTCCTCTTCCTTTAGAGATGAATAGTTGGCCCGGGATCAAAGGCAGACCCCAACCAGCCATTCTGACCACCACAAAGGGGCGTTGGGCGCTGGCTTGGGGCCAGGTGCTACACATGGCCACATAGCCAGGGACAAGCCGTGCAGATGGGGCCCGCAGAGCCCTTGTCGCCTCCACCCCCTCTGCTGCATACGAGAGGTCAGCGGCTAAAGTATCAGAGCGTGCGCTTCCTGTAAGACGATCTAGCCTCGTGCAACTCATTCCATTTTGTTCCCATCTGTCTTTGTCTTATATTCATGTTTCAGTTTGTCAATTTGTTTACTTCCTGCAACTGCTATGCCTTTGTTTCCTTCCTCACCTATCGTGCACTCTTCTTCTCTGACTCTGTTTTTCTTTGCTGTTCCAGAGTATGGATCTGAAAGAAACTGTCTGGCTGTACAACGGGAACAGAACCAGCAGAGGTAAACATTTTTGCCCTTGTGGACAGAAACATGTTTAAATGTTAAAGAAGACCCGACTTGAGTTTAGTCGAACACTTCCCCTTACTCTCAACAGTCCTTGTTTAAATATATAAGTCCTGCAGCCAAGTCCGATGCAGCCGCAGCCAGTACAAATAAATTCTTGTGGAGGACACAAAATGTGGGACAGATAAAACAAATGAACAAGCCCTTGTAGTCCAAATATATATGCAACACCCAGCTTGCTTTTCAACTCCTTCAACTGACACGTTTGCAGAACTTGTCTGAGAGTGGCCAAGATGATGTTACTGAGTCAGAGCAGGGCTATAGTCCACGTGTTTTACATGCAAATTCTTATTTTCTGTATTTCAACAAGTCACACGTGCCACTGTGCACATCTCTTTCACCAGCAGAATCATGACTATTAAAAATCCATTACACATTTATATCTGTGTTACATCTGCGCCAGTTGCGATATGCTGAGATAGATCACAGTGTGTGACCATCATATTGTTTCGACAATCCAGTTCTTCCCTTAATTATATTTTGTAAGCTGCACATGGGAATCAAGCAGCTAGCCTACTTAACTTGTGTATTTCTGTTTAGATATCTCAGTGTATCATTACTTAAAATAGTAAAATACTATTATCTGGAATTTCTAGAACAGAAAAGTTCAACAGAAAACTATGTGACCAGAAGTGAGTGAATTTATGATTTTAGTAAACATTACATGGTGCGATCTTTAACTTTAACTGGTTTGGGGAATGTACAAGTGTCTGAAACAGCGAAAACATCCAGGACATAAAAGAGCTGACATGGATTTATAGGGGTGAAAAAAAGACAACTGCAGTGTTTTTCCATACTCTGCATGCTGTCATCTGTGGATCCCCGGCTTCAGCCATATGTTTAAGATTAGATGTACTCTTTTGTTGGAGGAGAACACAGTCAACAAAGTTCTGCTGCCTCTCCCTCTGGTCATGAATCAACTGGGCTCTGTCCACACTCTCTCCTTATGGTCTTAATTCTATTAAACACAATGATAACACATTTACAGTACGATGATGATGATCGCATGAATAATGTTCCTCTTAATATTTGTGGGCACGTGTTTTTGTTCTGGGGATGTTTGTGTTTAAACTTTGAGAGAAGAATTGGAAAAATTAGAATGACTGGACTGTTTTGTTGATACTTATTGTGCGTATGTATGTGCTTTCACCCCCACACTCTGTGCTACCTGTTCTGTTTGATGTGAATAATTAAGAGTAATTACATATTACAAAAGTTGTAGTAAATGATCCAGTGATTAAAAATGTATTTATTTGAATTCTTGGCCACTTGGGGGCAGCAGATTAAATTGATAATCCAGCACTGACATATTATCTGTTATTATATCATTTGTTTAACTGAAAATGGGAATTCAATCATCAGTAACGTGTTACCTTTCCTTTGTTCTTGAAGAGAGAAGAACACACAGAATAATTTGTAAACAACAGAGATTTGCAAACAGCAAAGTCAGCATTAGTTCTTACCGTGCTTCAGAGCTCTGTTTTGTCTCATAAAATATATAATCCCTAGTAGTTTAAAAGAAATACACTGGATCTTTAGCTTCCAAATGCTTCACTGTGTTTACTTGCTAGATAACACACTTTATCTGTTTGCCATTAGAGGCAGGCCAGGTAGTGTTCGCCTGGTTTGTAATGCAAACAGCTGTCTGATGGTGCTGAATGTGGGTCACAAAAACAAGAACAGTTCGGACTAAATGATCCAGCCTTTAAAACTAACAGGATGGTACAAATAATTGAAGTTAGTTATATGTTTGTGGATCCCTATGATCGGCCCATTTACTTGAAACCAGCTCAAATGAAACATCCAAGATATCAAACCAGAAGCCTACCTCACTAAAGCCACTTTCTTTATGTGTCGTCATATCTGTATTTCTATTGTACTTTAATGATATGTTCCTAGATATGCCACTTAGACTGCTAACACCTCAATAAGACCTTATAGGCTTTCCTTTTATTGTCTTAGTAGGTGTGCAACTCTTGATTTGTATGCTTTTAGCAAAGTTACCAATGTCACTAGCTGGCAGAGCACTGTTGGTTAAATAGACCTACTCTACTGTTGCTCAACCTCAATCAACCCTTGTCCACCAAGAACAGCCTTTTCACTGTTATTCTTTAGTGGTATTAAATATAATCACTTCTATTTAAACGATATTATGAACTCAGCCAAAATTGGATTAAAAAAAAAATCTGCCTGTGATATGAGCCACATCCCTCATATCACAGGCAGAATCTATTAAACTCAGGTACTGACCCAGATCACTGTCTAAAAACAAAACCCATGGTGTCTTTCCATGAGACTACTCAAAGACTAACGATCTAAATTTTACAAAATTGCATTTGGAAGGTGAAATAATGGCAAATTCAGAATTTGTGTGGTTTCATTTGGCTTACTTTCTCTACAGTTGGGGCAGCCATGATAGAGGTTAGCACGGCTGCCTCACAACAAGAAGATTCCTGGTTTGAACCTCCTCAGCAGCTGTAGCCTTTCTGTGGGGTTTGTATGTGCTCTCTATGTCTCTGATGATGCCATCGACTGCCTTTAGTCTCCAACAAGTAAGGCGTGCTTGTTAGGTTAACTGATGATTCTAAATTTGGTATTTGGTGCAACTTATCCAAGGCGTGTCATCTCTTTCATACAATATCCGCTAGAATAGTCTCCAGAAGAAAGGGGAAAAAAAGATTATTGCAGTTTGAATCAAAACTGCAAATGTAGTCTCCTAAATACATGAAATATAGCTACTGTTACGAACACCAAGGAATAACTAAATCTAATATGGTCAAAATAATGTGTTACAGAGTATTTTGGAAAGATCCCATGTTTAGTAATCTTTTCTGGCTCAAACTAGAAAGTACGTTTGACTCCTCCTTTATTCACACCAGAGCAGGGCTCTGTATGTTTGATTTGGCAGATTTTTACACCAGATTCCTTTCCTGACACAAGCCTGAGGGATTTTTAGACCTCCTCCCAGGACTAAATGAGGGATATTTTTCTTTTTAGGCAAATATGTAAAACAGCAAACTATGAATCCACTTTTCACAATAAGAATAACACATTTTAAAGGACTTTTTAAAGTACTGCTACATGAGTAGGTTCACAGTATAGCTTAGAAAATGTTAACCCCTGCAGCGTAGAGGTCAATAAAGTTAATTAAATGAAACAACATGGCAGACTTAATATAGAAAAAGCAGTTAGTTCCAACTCAGATAATGGCCCACTTAGCACAGAGAGCTTACTAATTAAAAGAGCAGAAAAATTATAATGCAGTTACCTAAATAGGGTCAACTGGTTGGTTGTTTAGCTTCAGTGGTAACTTCTCAGCTGTTAGACAATTATGAGCAAAGAAGGCTGATGTTGTTTTTCTGTAATAATGGGCATTATTTTCACTTTTATGTGTTCCTCCTACAGAGAAAATAGGCCTGATCTCTCCCTTTGTGGTTGCTCCAACTGCTCACTTCTACCACCCACACAACACATTTTCCCAGGCAACAATGTTCCTACAAAGTTTACACACAATAAATAACGATATGCCCAAAGCAGTTAGCAGTGGCCCCGCTCTCCGTTTCCTGGCTGGAGTTGAAATGAAATGGTAATTTTGACTTGAGGAGGATTTCAAAGGGATGGCCTCTACTTTTCATCTTGGTGCATACCACGAGCTCGCCGACACATTCACGCTGGGATTTGAGGAAAGAAAGAAGAAGAGAAAAAAAGGCCGAATTTTAAGTTTTTCTATGAACTTCCTTCTTTCTTTTTACTGCCATCTCCCCACAGAAAAAGAGATGTAACATTGTTGAGATCTCTCCCCCAGATGGACAGCATTTATATAAACAACCACCCCCGGTTCACAGAACGTTTGATTGATGTGTCATTGTCCAAAGATTGTTTCCAGGCATTTGAATAGATAATTCAGAGTATTTGATGTAGACATTTTTCTTCAAAGAGCCAAAGGTCAGATGTGGGGGTAGAGCAAGGGTGTCCTCCATCTCCCATGCTATTTTTGCATCCAAGGCTCCAACTAGCTTGTCTGCTTCTCACAGGGGAGATTGACTGACACTTGAATCATTCTTCTGCTTAAGATTACAATGTGGCTTCCAAAACTCTGTCGAAAAAGAGATCTCCCTGCAAACTAATGCAAATACCTTTGTCTGAAACAGCAGACCGTAACACTGTTTGGATGTTTCTTGTGTCTCTTTGTTTTCTAGTTCAGCCTACAGTCAGATAGACTGGAGCGAGACCAAAGATACAGTGGATGGATTGAGGAAGAACTCCATTATCTCAGCAGCAAGGAATAAGAAATGGAATTAAAACAGCCGAAACAAGGTTTGTCACACCTCAGCAACGCTGGCTCCTATCTTCCAGAGGGTACTACACTATACAAAATGGGCTATGGCCATTTTCTCATATGAACTTAAGACGATATCAGGAGAATGACGTTTTTTAAAAGAAATCCATAGTTGTTCTTTCTTATTTGTAGCACACAGCAGGAGATAGTCTGCTTCAGCCACTATTGCATTATTGGAAATACACACAGTGTGGATCTGGTAAAGAAACCACTTGAAAGGATCTTGCCCGAGGTAGCACCAGACTGTTCTCTGTACTGTTAGCATATCAACTCAGCCCTACACGACACAGACTTTGTGTTAGAGGGCTGGCATGTTAAAGTCTGGCCAATGTCCAATCCAGCAGTTGGAGTCTCTCATGCACCTCTGTTGGATAATGCCTAGAAAAACATCCAGAACTGCAATATTGCAATAGGTGTGTAGAAAAAATCAAAACCATCTCCAAATTGTTCCGTGTCTTATCGCTTTCTTCACAGTCTTAATTATGTTCACCCAGCATTGACAGCAATATCGAGGGGACGCTTTTATGGTGTTGGCAGTCACATTCCAAAGTCAGTGAGCCTTGAAAAAAGTTTCCAGATGACAAACGCTGTGTGTGGGAAAAAGGAAAATAAATACACAGTGGTGTCTTCATTATCTCCGAGCTCCACGGCCTATGAAAGAGGCCAGGGTTAATTGCTGTTGATTAGACGTCAGTATGCATGGCTGAGTGAGCATGCAGATCTCACTGAGGGGGCCACAGAGGGAGAAGAGGAAAGGATGAGGCCACTCACACATAGCGATATGAGATCAGTGTCAAGTGTTCTTCTGTTGTGGGTTTAGGTGGCTGGGAAGCAGATTAGGAATATAAATGAGGCGACGTATTTTATAAGTCTTTGGGTGTGGTTACTGTCGCTGTGTTTGCCGATGGCTTTGGTTCATAAATTTGTTTATTATTTTGCTGTATTATTCATCCATCCAGCTATGTGCCATTAAATTTGTGTGGCTCTCAATATTGTCCAGACAACAAACGTAGAACTGGTTGTTGTGAAAGCACATTTATATATGTATCTAATAATATCTGAAATTGGTCGGAAATGTATTAAATTAATTATTCATCACAACTCATTTGAGTTTTAAGGAAATATCTGTGGGTGTGCAAACTGCTGTCTTCAGCTATCTTTGTGTTCTAGTTAATCAGTGTGCTGCTTCCTTTTCATATAAAAACTGTTAATTAAAGGGAATCTATTCTCATATCTGCTCATCGATATGCTCATTTCCAACTCCACATCTTCATTCTTGAGCTCTTTAACGAGTCAGTTAAATATGATCATTTAATATCTTATAGTGGTCATTGATTCAGCCACTAAGTTTATCCCCTGTTGGAACAAGCAGTGTTATGTTATACTGTTGCAAACAGAAGATTTGAACAGCAGGTGAGCTGTCTCAACTCTGCACTTTGAGGAATTGCTGAGTTTTCACGGGACAGTCCAGCAGATGGCCTCACGTCTGACTCTAGAATTCTCTGATATACCGAGGAGTACAGGGCCAACTCAGGCACCGCACTGTGTCCCTGTCCTATTGCCCAAACCATTATTCTTCCACCACCATGCTCGACTCTAAGAAGAAGGATGATTGTGCTGATGTCCCAAACAGTTCTACTTTGGTCCTATCTATATAAAAGACATTATTACAGAAATCTAGTGGTTTGTTCAGCAACTTTGTAAACCTAAGCCGTATAGCCACGTTCATCTTTAGTGAAGCTGCTTTCTCCTTATAACCCTTCCAGACAGGACACACGTCTTCATCTTTATCTGGTTGTCTGACACCTGCAGACTTTAAGGAGTAGCTCTTGTGTTTTTTGTAGTTTTTCTGAGCATAGCATGTTCTGATGTTCTATTATTGTGACATTGTGTTAACACACACTTGGATGGTCCAGACAAGCAAACAGCTAATGCTTCAGCTTTCATAGAGGTGGTGACATTTGCTGTTGATCAGTTATTAAAGTGAACCTGGCTGATATTTCTTCTTTTGATTTCAATTGAAGCATTAAGCGTGTACACATATTTTTATTGGACTGCATAAAGCCAGGCAAAAACTTTTTGATTGTATGCTGCTCTGATTTTTTTTAAATTTTGGATTTTTTTTTGTTGTGCTTGTATTTGCATATGTAACTATACCTATACTCTATGTGCAAAACACAAAATAAGAAAATGCAGTAAAGGTCATTTTAAAGAAGGAAGACATTTTGCTTGGTGACCTTGTAGAGTATCAGTACTTATGGGTTTGATTTTGGCCTCGAATTAGTCAAAAAAGCAAACTTCCCTCTAAAAGTCTTGTTTTAGTCAATCAACAATATTCCAAGAGGGACTCTTTAATACAGTTAGTTATAGTATTCCCACCATGGATTGATCATAAACCTTTGAGAAATAAAATTTCCATAACTCTAACCTATATTAAATGTTAACATCCTGACCCTAATATGCTAAGCATTGCGTTCAATATACTATTGTGCGTGTAAAAGATTAGCATGTTAGCATGATGTTAACATTTTGCCCAGAGTATGAGCGTGTTTAAACACAGCCACACGGAGCGGCTAGCATGGCTTTGGATTAAAGTCGAGCATTGAGTAAAGGTTCCTACTCTTGTGCAATGTAAACCACCATCAACAAGACTTGCGGGCTCTTGCTAGTATGTCTTAATAACGATGTCTGTCTCCTTTTGTGTGTAAAAGATAAACAAGCCCTTAGGTCAACCCTGGGTTATATTTGCCTTTCATGCGTGATTTTATCGCTCTGTTGCATTCGTAGCCAAAATAATAACCACAGTAGAGGTGATTTAGACAGAAGCAGGAATGACAAGCAGACAGTGGAGGGCAGGACGTTGTAACCTTCACACCGTTCAAGAGAGCGAGAGCTTGCTTTGTTTAAATTTCCCACATCAAAGGCTGCAATGCAAATTCCTGCAGCTTCCACGCTGCCATTTGATGTTTCAGGGAGCCAAATTATTGTGGTGATTACAGTAGCTGTACACAACCGGTGGAGCAGGCCAAACAAGGGGCCTTGTTGTGACTCTCAATTAGTGGTGTGACATCTCAGCACCCAACGTCTGAGAAGCGCCTAACAATAAGAGAGGCTGTTTGGGCTGATAAAGTGATTTGGCTTGGTGCGGCCCTTTCATCTGCACCGACAGTGGGGTATTTGAGGCTTCTGGGTATTCTCCCTGCACATCCTCACACCTCCCTTTATTGTGACAATAGCGCCACTGTGTTCAGCGTTTCAAAGAGGCTATAGACCTACTTACTCTGTGAGCAACTTATGTCTGTTGTCACTTAGAAGAGTTTTAATGATTTCGAGGCATCTATAACAATAAATTATAGATGATAAACTGAAATAAAGGCCTGCAGGGAAGCATTAATTAAAGAATACAGGATCGAATGTATTCTTTTATAAACCTCTCTTTCAGAACATGCATTAGATACCACACCATTAGCAGAGGACCATTCAGCGTTCTCTGAATAACCACAGACACACACAGCCTTCTATGAAGTTGTCGATGTTTTTTTGTTTGCATGTTATTGAAAGCCACAGTGAGTTGAAAGGATAACTTTGCCTGTGGGAAGGACAGAGCACCAGAGGATCAGGTTCAGCTATATTTCTGATAACACTTTGCATTCTGCAGACACCAATGACAGCTCTGATGCCTCGCGTTTGATTGTCTCTTTCATGTTCTCCTCCTGCCGTCGGTGTAAGCAGCAGCACTGGAGGTGGAGGTGAAGCGATGGCAAGCGATGGAGGGAAGATTGAGATGTGTTTCTGTCAGTGTGACGGACAGAGGCACTGGAAGGATGTTGGTTTTTATTGTTTTCATAGATGTAACAGCGAAATAATCCAAATAACCCTCGTGGAAAAGCTATGTACAAAAGCATTAAGACGGGAATCTTTCAGTGCGAGGTAGTACTGTATGTGCAAGAATAGACTTGGCTCACTGTTTCTCGTGGTGCTTCCGACACATGCCCGCTGTCGAAAGCCTGGAATAATAGGATGAGACTAGTGATAGTTTAGTTCATCCTCATTCTCAAGGCTTCAAATAAGACAGTTTTATCAAGTTTTATTGTGGAGAAAAAATGCCTGATCCCTATAAACTAAATAGTACTTTAGGACTAAATTAAGTTGCTATGTCCCCAAAGAGCCAATCAACAGCTGAAAATGAACCAAACATGTTGTTGTCCTGACGTACACATACAGGAGAGGTTCACAGCCGTATAAGAAGCAGTGCTATGAAACATTTGGCAGAAACAAGCTTCTTAAATCATATTTTAGGACCAAGTTGCTAAACATGGAAAGACATTTTCTATGATTTTAATTTCATTTCTATTTGTGCATTTTTTTATGTTTCACTGATCCTTGAAACGAAACGTGTGGTCGTTTATTTAGATAGAGGCATCCAAATTACATTTACTTTTGATCCATGTTTAGTGGTGAGCCTTCCTTCTAGAAGATCTCCTGGCTGCTGTACCTGTCATTTACTCCACAGTACTTCTGCAGCCTCTTAATATGACCTCCACTGTTCTTTAAAAGGGGGCCATTTTCATGTGTCAGTTAAATATTTTCATGGAAATTGCATCAACTCGCCTTGCGTGTAGTATTTGATGCTCTGGGATAAAAACACACGTTTGTTTCCTATGTTTTTCCTCTTTTAGTATAATCGTATCCTTTAAAAGCACATAAACACTGTGATTGTAAGAAAGGAATTATAATCAGAGGCCGTCGAAGCTCAGAGAATCACAATTTTGCAGGCTGTCTGAGACCTGCAGTGTTCCTTTCCTATCGTCCCATACGCAGAACATTATGCTGACCTGGGAATTCGTATTCACCACTGTGAGAAAGAAACCCCCGAAACGCTCCTTCTTTCTAAAAGAAACATATAACAGTATTAGATCTAGTTTAATTACACAGGGGCTTGCGGATGGGCCCCTCATCTCTCTCGTCGGTGAAAATGCTTAACGTTTGTTGTTGGTTCAAGGATCTGTAAAGGATGTGCTGGCATGTGTAGGGTTCTGGCAGAGAGGAAACTTGTGGTGGGGGGGTGAACTGTTATTGTTTGAAAAGCGTGTAAGCGGCCTACACAATACCGCATCCACGGAAATGAAGCAAAGACAGAGCGCGAGGGAGAGAAAAAGGCAGAGAGAGAGCAAGAAAGAAAAAAAAAGTCTTACGAAGCTTTGACTGACGACTTAACAGGCGAAACCGAATTTGTCTTTTGCCGGGAGATGTCAGATGCCTTGCCAGTGAGAGAGAGAGAGATGGAAAGAGAAAGACAGAGAGAGAGAGACCAAAAACACACCACAGAATCTCTCTTGCGTCTTTTTCACCCTCTTCTTTCTCCTCCGGTTTAAGACGGCTCCGTGAATGCAACAACATCAAAGGCCTAGCACTCAGAATGTACATTGTTGTTCCAGTAACCACATGAAACAGACAGAGAGAGAGATGGAGAAAGGCTCAGAGAGATGGAGCAAGTTCTTTTTCCTCTTTCTTCCCTTGTACTCAAATAGGAAGCTATGGAGGGGATCGGTTTAGAAACGGTGGAAGATTAACTCTTTTATCTCTTCATTTCAAACGTCCTCCGTTTCCACATCCTCCACATGCTAACCACCGTCAGGATCGTCATGCCTGACCAACACTACTACAAAGGAGAGGTGTCTTCTGTATTAGGACACGTATAACTCCTCCACAAACAGAGCTGATGAGAGCAGAAATAGAGCCGAGGAGGAGGTTTATACAGCTTCATTCCTGACTCATTGTCATTAAGAAAGCCCTCTGTAATCGGAGCTAAACTTAGAAAGGAGCAGGCTCTTTCTCTGCCGCAGACATTCCACATGTGTATGAAAGAGGAACATAACGAAACAGTCCCGAGCTTGAGCCTCAACGTAACGTAACAGGCTTTATTCCTGCCTGGCCTTATCTTTACACAGAGACCACCCAGGAGCAACAAGTCAGTTCTCACCTTTAGTGTGTGTGTGTGTGTGTGAGGTTTGTACTTTATAAGTGTACAGCTGTGTCTGTATACAAGTCCTATGCTTTTATGTGTGTGTGTTTGTGTGTCTGTGAATGAATGTGTTTTCTCTGTGTGTGTGTGTGTGTGTGTGTGTGTGTGTGTGTGTGTGTGTGTGTGTGTGTGTGTGTGTGTGTGTGTGTGTGTGTGTGCGCACGCACTTCTACCTCCCACCATCTGGGCCCTGTTTGGAGAGATTTTCTGTAAAAATCACAGTCACGCCGTGGCAGGATTACCACTGTGAAAAGCAGCACCTGGAAGAAACTCAGTGCTCCTGCTCCTTTCCCTCAGATGCTCAAAGAAGTTTCTGGCTTCCCAGCTTGAGGCGCAGGATTTGTTTTTGACCTACATGGGCGTCCTAGGCCTCGTGTTCCCTTCCAAAAAGCAAAAAAAAGAAAAGAGCAAAGAACACATCTGAAATTCACACTAGGCTACATTCAGCAAGGTTACAGTATCACCACATTACAGTAGATAAACAACTGCAAGTGTGTGTGTGTGTGACTGTGGATGTGCGTTTGCACCATATAAATATATATATTTCCATTTTTTATAATTGTGAGCCAGGACATGGATGATTATCCACAGTGAGATGTAAGCCTGTGAATGAAAGAGTTCAATAATCCCAGATGGAAATTGAGTCGGAGCATCTTCACTGAAGATTTCCCATTAGAAAGAATCTTAGTCCAGGATTAGCCACAATTAAAACTGTTTTGATGTTCCCACGCATACACACAAGCGGGCCTTTCATATTTGCGTTGCCATATAGAGACGAATCAATTGCCTGAATACAAGAAGAAGTATTCGAGTGAAGAGACACGTAGCAGCTAGGTTGGATGTTCGCTTTTATTTCTACGCCATGCCATCCAGAAAATGGTTCTATAAACTGTCGCGTAACGGGAGTGAGACGTCCAAATTTTTTGATGGCTTTACTTAGCAGGTCTTAGATGCTATAAAGGAAATAACTCGTTTTAAAAAGACTCAAGAACTCCTCAAGCTACAAATACTGCAGATAAACTGCTATTTTCATTTCTTTCAGATTCTTATTTTTGCTGATTGGTGCGGAGGAATTACAATTGTTCTTCATATCTCATTGCACACTTAAATCAATTTTGCTTTTTTTTTATCTACAAAATGTAAAGCCATCATATAGAAACGTTGATGATGAGTATTTGGCAAAGTCCCTTGAAAAGCAAGTCTCACAACTTGACAGTCATCATCTGTGGACTCTGGGAATTTAACTTGAAATCTGTATCTAAATAAATCTGGTGATAGACATCATTTTAATTTCAGTGGGCACAGCGACATTGAATCTCCTGTCAGATCTGATAACATTTCAAAGGTTTCTGTCAGTTTTACCTAAGAATCTGGTCGTTAAGTGATGGCATATGAACCCTGCTTCTGGGTCCAAACTACTCTGCATTTATTAAGGCTATTGTGTTTTTAACATATTTTAATGCTCTGTATCCTGTACAAGCCCCTAAAGGTCAATGATCACTGTCCGCCTCTATCAGATTTTATTACTACTGTTCATTTTAAAGCTCAGTTTTTAAAACCTTGCGATGTAACCACAGCCCAGCATGCAGCATTATATTAATGACTTGTGGATGGATTATTGTTCTCCTGACTGAAGTTTGGTCCGTTTACAGCATCCTGCCATGCAACTGCATTTGTCCCTAACCGTCGGGAATCCTCGCGATAACTTTTATCAGGTGGAAAAAAGTTAGCGTTCCTCCAGCTTCACTGTGTTTATATTATGCTAACATAGCTGTGTCGGTAGCCATCACGTAGCACATCATTATATACCAGCCAGCCTATGGTGACCAACCATCCTCTTTCCCCCAGACACTTCCCCACTTTTAATGTTCTGTCCGAGGCGTCCAGGCGGATTTTCGAGATTGATGAAAATGTCCGGGTTTTCCTACAGAGGACTCATATGTGTGATGTCATCCCCGAGCTGCTGCTTTGTGAGTTGTTGTTCTGCAGAGGTTTTTCAAGTTAGTCTTTTGCCCTTGTTGACTTGTAAAAGCTTATATGACATTTTTTGTTTCACCATTCATTAACCGCACAGAGAAGGCATCATTTAAATATGTTAAAATTTTCTTCTTCATGTTCTTCATGTGTCCTCTTTTTTGAAAATCAAAATATGGTCACCCTAAGCTTGCCAAACTTCAGTAACACTACAAACCTCACTGCTGTTTAGTTTTCTGTCTTCATTTATGTTGGAAGCAAAAGCAGAGCTATACGTTTTAATTTTTTCAGAGCGTGGCATATTATGCTTGGGTGGAAACTAGTGAGCTAACTTCCTGCTAACTTCTAACTCTGTTAAAATCTGTTTTTTAATGGATGCCTGGATGTTAAATGACTGTGAAACTCTTCCAGAGGTGCGCCTGTGTGCATGCTTCAGGGGAACAAAGAGTTAGTGTATTTTTGTTTCGACCATTTTCTTCTTGATGGTCTTAACGAAATGTTAGCGTTTCAGAACTTTGAGTGCGTGCCTTATCATGTCCTCCATATTAAATGATATATTAAATACATGGATACACAACATAATGATAATGTTAAAGTTTCCTTACAGGTTGTGTATTAATATGACTTGTTTTGTCTACTGCTCTGTGCAGACCTTCTTGCCGATCTTGTTGTCATCATTGTCAGCCCAGCGTGGCTATGTGGCCCTTAAGCCATCAAACAACAACAGATGTGCAGGGGGAAGGTTGTTGGCTTAAAGAAGACCCCAGTCCAAATGCGTGTGCAAATACTGTAGCATTACTGCGTATAGCAGACAAAGCTGTGTCTCTAATTACTAAGACAATTAAGTGTGAGCATGAAGCCGAGGAGGGGAACTGCGGTTTAGAGTGAGTGGGTGGTTCGATGTGTCTTCTTTTCCCAGACCCAGTTCAACTAATATGAGGAGTTAGCCATGAAAACAGGTGTCAGAGCAACAACAGATTGTTTCATCCCACAGCATGACTGTGGAAGCAACCAGTAGAGTGAAGTCTCAACATAAAGACAAGCTTGTCTAAATGTTTTTGCTCAGTTCCACAGTGTTTCCTCCTCCAACAACAGCAGCTCTAAAAATACACATTCGAATGCACCTCAAAACACACTCTGATGCCTTTCTTGGTAGTTTCCCCTTCTTCTTCCCTGCAGCAGTAGAGACCAGATGCATAATTACACATTTTAAATGATCAAAACTGTGCAGTCTGGTGAGTCTGCTAAATACAGCCAGTGTTTCATAATGCCAAGGAACTCGTATTAGGAAGACTTTTTTTTATTGTGAATATCACTTCACCAAATGCAGTAATATCCTGACTTTGAGTCCCCTCAGACTGGACTTGTGTTATTTTACAGAAATAACCTGCGACACAGACCCAAAAAAGAAAAGGAAACTGATCATTGTGGTGACTGTGTACAATGTTAGTAATTGGCATTAAGGATCATTTGTGCTAAATCCAAATTAAATACCCAATATTCTCCACAATTGTCTGTTTTTCATGGTTATTTGCTGGTGGAAAGAAAAAAAATGTGTGACAGTAATTTGTATAACAGCACTCAGAAATATCAAAACATTTTTGTCATCACACAAGTGCCCAAATAGCAATTAGCTTATGCAAACTGCTGATTGAAGCTTGGTCCACATACTGACTCCTGTTGCCTAGGTAACGCTCTAACGCTAAGGGTGCAACCCTCCACAACAGTCCCAGTTTCTCATATGACCCCTTGGGTAAATTAATTGCCCAGCCCTGATGGAGCCCTGCAATGTATTTACCACCTCCTCAAATGTAGCCTCTCCTGTAATTGGCAGTGCTTCAATTGCCCACCTTGAAGTTGAGAAAAGTTTCAAAACTTCACATCGCCAGCGGTTACTTCTCCTGTTGCTGCTTGAAGTCTCTGAATGTCATTGATTTTCTATGGTCTCTGGGCCCACGTCGCTTCTGGTTGCTTGATATGTGGACACCCACTTTAGCTTGCCTCGTGTGTGGTGTCACACGTCAAGCATGCCCGCCACAAAGAATTGAAACAACTCATAGATGTGCACCCTCTAAAAGCTCTGGATGTTCAATATCACACAGCAAACATTACTATTTCATGTTTTTTCCTTTTTTACTAGCACCATACTGCTCCGTAGAAGCTTTTTCAAAATCAGAACGCAAGATTTTAACAAAGGCTGACACAAAAATTTGTCTAAGCCTGAGTTTTGGATAAACCTTGATGACATCACTACAACACAGTTTGAGTAAAGAGAGTAAAGAGAAGTGCAGGGAAGAAATGGTATTGGAAATGAGGAGTGGAATCGCCATTTTAAATGTCAGAAATAAATCTTTGATTTTTGAATACGTTTACATATTTCTCTTTTTTAAATTGTACTCTTTTAAAAAACAGGTTTTGAAAATCTATTTGGGGTATTGAACTGAGGTTTTGAACATGCAGTTGGTGGGGATAGGCTAATTGGTAACTCTAAGTCTACGTCTATGCTAATCAGGATAAGTGAAACGCTCCACGTCCACACTATCGTTTTTGATCGTTTTCATCCACACTGAAAACACTATGTTCCTGTACTGCGCATGCGTAAAACGTAAGACCATTTACCTGCATCATTTCCGTCTGCGGTTTATTTACTTTCCGGCTCTTTGAAACGTCGCAGCAAAATGTTGAGGAAAAGTGCCAAGTTTTGAGAGCAAACAAAACAACTGCTGTACAATGCCGTCCACCATCTCAGTTGAATTGGTCACATGACTGCATCATTTGGCTAATATGCATCATCGTTTTCGAGAGCCTCCGTTTTCGCAGTCCACACTGCAACGCGAAAACAGCATTTTCTCAGGTGTGAATCTGAGTGCGAATGTTTGTCTGTGGCTACGTCCACACTAATGCGTTTTCCTTTGAAAACGCATCGTTTTCTCTGCGCTTTGGCCTCCCGTCCACACTGAGACGGCGCTTTCCTCAAGGAAAAACGCGGCTGTCTCGTTGCAGCGTGGACACACAAAAACGCAGACTTTCTAAAACGATGATGTATTTTAGTCATGTGATGCAGTCATGTGACCAAATATACAAAGATAGTGCAGTGCATTATACAGCGGTTGTTTTGATTGCTCTCAATTTTGACTGCCCTAAAAAAGATGAATATCAGTTTGTACATGCTCCAGATAGCTTTTTTTCAAATTCTTTAAGTTTCACTCACTTTTGCGCATGCGCAGGACGTAAGCGTTTTCATCTGTTTCATTGTGGACACACGACTCTGTGAAAACGACTGAAAACGCTAGTGTGGATGCGGAGTGTTTTCAGATGAAAACGCCGTTTTCAAATCTATCCGGGCTAGTATGGACGTAGTCTGTGTCTATATGTCAGCCCTGCAATAGAGGGGCAGCCTGTGGAGGATGTATCCTGCCTCTTGCCCTAAGACAGCTGGGATAGGCTCCAGCTCCCCAGCGACCTTGGAAAGGATAAGTGGAAGAGAATGGATGGGATGGATGGGTTTTCATTTTAAATTAAATAATAAATTACTTTAGTAATGTTTAAATAAATAAAATGATTAAAAATGAATTTACTGTTTTAATACATTATTGAAGCACAAAATGCTTTTGGTCCTCCAAACTTTGGAGTCCAAATCTAAGGCGAGGCTCCTAACAGAGGGATTTCAAATGCTTTTTATGCTCCTCAGGAGTATCTGGCACTTTTATTTCACCCGTGCTCTGCCTTTGGTTTAAAGTCTATAAAGCTATAAAATGAAACTCTCAGAATCATGATGTAATAGGATTATGAGCTCATCCTGCCTCCTAGAACCAGCTGAATTTGCATTATTAAAGATTTGGCTATAGATTATATAGTGAAGAAATATTTGAGTATAGTGACTGTTGCTCTACTCCTCTGAAGTGAAGAGTGTGGGATATACTATTGAAAGCTGTGCTCTGAGATAATATGCACAAATATCAGAGCACACACGATTGCTTTATCAAATGGCATCACTGCACTGCTGCAGTTAAAGTTCTTCTGGTCTGGGACTGCACGCATGACTGTTTTCTTTATTCAGAGAGTGTATTTCTTTCAGCAGTACCAGGAACACTCACACAAAAAACACTCTCTCCATTCACATTCTGCACCCCCTCGACCCCACAGCCCCGTGTCACTGTTTACCATTTTGCTGTCCGCCCTCTCTCTTGACCCCGTCACCCTCTGCTTGGTGTCTGGCAGCATCAGCGTCTGATGTTCCTGACATCATCTGTCACAATGACTCCGCTGCCACCTCCAGCTCTACTGTCCATTGTCCGCCTGACAGTGAGCGGCCTTGTTCGGGCCGAGGACGGCGCTGGTGTGGCACGCTCCCTCTGTAAATGATAAAAGAGAGCGAGGGAGTTGAGCTGAAAGCGCAGGCCTTGTTTGGCCGATCGCGCTGGACGCACGATGGTGAGCTGATCGGAAGGCGCCTCTCTCCCCTGACAGTAACTTCTCTGATCAGTCAGATAAAAAAGAAGAAAGAATTTGTTTGATGTTGCGATTTGAATAAATACCATGATGTTAATCGTTTTACAGTGTTAATCACATTTGGTGATAACACATCTGTGGTTTGTGTGTGTGTGACTACATTTGTGCCAGCATGAGCACATCAAATCTGTAAATATGAGAGAGGTTATATGCATCAGCTTCAATCTGATGTTTACATTTTTTGACACTCTTTGTCTCTTTTGAGTAACAAAAGTACATTACTAAGTCACATGTGATTGAGATCCATGTATAGGCTTGGAATTGTCTAAAAAGTTTGCATTCAAGAGGCCAGTATGGTGCATCTCTGTCAATATTCACTGATGATTGAATCTTACCCAGCTGATTTTGAAGCATACAGTTTGAAACGTGCAGATGAACAGCTTAGTATTTGTTTCCTGGAATTCCGCTGGGATCCACATCTGGAATTGATTTTTTTTCTTTTACTTTTACTGCACTATGAAAACTCGGGAGTCTGAGCTGAAAGTCGAAATGAGCAGCGGCAACTCAGACGTTGTGATTTTACCCAAACCCTCTGACTGTCAGGTAGCCTGGAGAGAAGCTTCAAGGTGGTAAACTTGCAAGCATCTGGCTAAGCCTCTAAACAGCTCTGAAAAAGTATAGGAAAAGAATGTTTCTGAGCCCCAACTGAGTGTTTTTAAACCAGATGCCTTGTCCTTCTTTCATGATCTGTTCTATTCGATATCGATGTTTGATATATTTGATCTGATGTGTCCATTTGATCATGCGTTACACCTTAACCGGCTGAGACAGTTTGGGGTCTTTTGTAATGTAAATTCGACATCCTATGGCCCATGTCCTTTGAAGGATGGAAGAGACTCAGACAGACCTAGACAGAGAATTTTCTCAGGAATTCACTGTAGGTGTCACACAGACAAAGCGTGCCCCCCTCCCTCCTCAAAAAAAAAAGAAGAATCCTGCTTTCTGCCACACCATATGGAGAATTGTCCCAATTTCTGTTCCTTTAAATCAAATGCAGCACTTCTCAAGTTAGACCTTTTGTAGCAGATACCACATGCGATTTGGGCTCTTGTGTGGCGACGCAAACTTTGTGACTTTTTGATATCTTGGTGAGTGCTGTCTGACAAGTTTCTGTCACTCACGCTCTCTCCTTTCTCTCTCCCAACCAGCAAGCATATTTTCTACACCATCGATTGATTAGCATACATCAAGCCCCTGTCGTCATAGAAAAACTTCATTTGAATCTTCAGTACTTTCTCTGTTTCTTTCAAGCAGCAGCTGTCAGCCACATCAACACTAGACATGCTCTGCGCCAGACAAAGTTAAATTGAAGCACACTCTAACACTATATATAGATAAAATGTCACTTCTTTCAAGAGACAAGGCACCTTCGAAGTCGTCAATACAGACTGCTTTATCATGGGCAAAATAACTTTGAAAGCGGAGAAGAGAGAAAAGATGAAACGATTATTCTCTCTTCCCACTTTGTGCTTGAAAGAGGGAAAAGGCGCGATTATTCTAAAGTGGGTAGAAGCGTTTAAGGGGCTTGCTTTTTGATCTGCCTGTCCATCAACGAAAACGAAGAGCACCTCCTGATGCTTCTGATCGTTAGGTGTCCTCAAAGTGTCTCAAAGTCTCTTTGTTATGGCTGAGTGCGTCGATTAAAGGGAGGAATATCATTTATTCATTTTGCCATTGAGCAAAAGAAAGAAAGGATTCAAGAGCTTAGCGTTCATTTTCGTCAAACTCTTGAGGTGCGGTGATGAAGTCAGCTTTCTTTTCAGAGACGAGCGGAGTTGAGGTAAAAAGATGTGGAGCGAAAGTTTTTGCTCGGCAAATTTTGAAAGGCCCCACTGATCTTTGAGATAAAGTAAATGGTGTTCAAACTTTATTAAACTTTTCTTTTAGCGGCACGCTGCAGGATGACACATCTGAGGAGGATTGTGTCTAACAAGGTGTAACTGACGGTTGTGGCTAATGCATAAACATATGCCCATCACCCCGCCCACACAATCTCTCTCCTTCTATTATGTCTGTATCCGTCTCATGCTGCACACGCGTACACAAAGGCACATGCCGACCGAGGAAATATCGGAAGATTAAGTATATGTTTATTGGGATGTGTCAAATGGATTTTAAGCATGTGGGTACACAGAGCGTGCTAGGGTGTGTCTGGTTCGTCTTTTCACCAGAAGACAATGCTATATTCATCTTTGCTCCATTTTTCAGTTGTGGTATCTGATTTTTAACATGCCTCTCGGTCTGGAAGTCCCTTCCATTCCTACTGTTTCATTCTTTTTCTTCATTTCTTCTTTTTTTTTTTTTCAAATGCTCAATCCTGTTGCGAGGTATCTCTTAGAAGTTGAAAAGTTCTTTTCAAGCCCAAAGTTTTTGCCGTCTTCACTTTTCAACTGGCAAGATGAATATCGGTGGGACAAAGCGTAGAAAGGAAAGGCTTTTGACAAGACTTCTGAAGGCCCACGAGCTCGTCCTGTCTCTCCCTTTTGCAGTTTTCCCATAACTGGCTTTCTCGCACGGCTGCTGAAAAGACACAGAATCAAATGCAAACTGAGAAGTCGCAGTCTTTTAAGATACATCAGTGAGGCCCTTGTGGAGATGCTGCTCTGCTTAGGTTTTTCACAAGTTTTGAAAAATGAGAAATTGGTGCATTCTCTCTTGTGATATCAGAGTGGCTGACAGTAAGTTC